>NW_024704771.1:3222101-3343985 GCF_018977255.1 Callorhinchus milii
TCCAATTCTGGGCACCACACTTTAGGAAGGATATCAAGGCCTTGGAGATCGGTACTGAGGGGGTCTAGCAGAATGGTACCAGGGATGAGGGACTTTAGTTATGTGGAGAGACTAGAGAAGCTTGTTCTCATTAGAGCAGAGAAGGTTAAGAGGAGATTTAATAGAGGTTATGAGGGGTTTGATAGAGTAACTATGGGTAAACTGTTTCCACTGGTGGGTGGGTCAGGAGTTAGGGCGCATGGATTTAAGATAATTGGCAAAAGAACCAGAGGGGAGATGAAGAGAATTTTTTTTTACACAAAGAATTATTTCGGTCTGGAATGCACTTCCCGAAAGGATGTTGGAGACAGATTCAATAACAACTTTCATGAAGGAAATTAAACGGGTTCTTGAAAAGGAAAAATTTGCAGGGGTTTGGGGGAAAGAGCAGGGAAGTGGGATTGATTGAGCAGCTCTTCCGAAAAGCTGATACAGGCCTGATGGCCCAAATGACCGCCTTCTGTGCTGTAATATTCTATAATTCTATGAACTCAGCAGCTCGTGTTCTCTCCAGCACCAGGTTCTGTGACCCTATGGTCCCCACCACCCTCGCCTGGCTCCATTGGATCAAAATCCTCATCCTCGCCTTCAAAAACCCTCGAGAGCCTTTCTCATTCCTACCCCTGTGACCTTGCTCACGCCATATGCTCTCTTGCTCAGTGGGCTTTGGCCTGGTTCATGTCCCCCACCAATCGAGCCTTCAGCATCTCTGCCTTCACCCTTTAGGACTCTATTGGATCGTCCCTTCCCTTTCCACCTTCAAGGCACATATCAAGGCCTTTCTCTTCAACTGCACCTTTGGTCACCCTCATACCCGCTCCCGGACCTCCACCCCTCCTGATCCCAACCTTCTGCTCGTATTCAAATCCTTGACTGTCCAGGGCCTTTGGATGTCTTCCAGATGTAATGTAATTTGTTGTTGATGTTGTTGTCCACACTCCCAGGTCAAGGTTAGAGACAGACTAAAGTTCCCTTCACACTGTCTGTCACACTCCTGTTTACCTAGAAAAAAAAACAAGTAAACAAAAAAACCGTTTACTTGTGTTTTTCTAACTTGTTTTTCTCGTCACCGGGAAGGTGCTGATTATTAGCTGACCAAGATCGGTGACAGTCTGGGGTGAGAGGGAAGATGAAACCTGTGTTACAGTTGATTGCGTTTCAGGAGCAGCTGAGAAAGAGTTTGACTCGGTACGAAAATCGGCACAAAGAGATTGAGAGGCTCGAGAAAGAGTACGGGGAGAGGATTCCAGAACTGAAGGTGAAAGTCACCCATTCACACTCCCTCGCCCAATCCTACCAACTCTCACACACTCGCACTCAACTTGTATACTCGCACATACACTCTCTCTCACACACATACTCACACACCGACATACACAAGTACGCAGACACCCACCGCAGACACACACCCACACATACTCAGACACATACACTCACACTCATACACAAACTCACGCGGACACCCACTACAGGCACATTCACAGACATAAACTCACACATACTCAGACACACACACACATGCACTCGCACACATACTAAACACACTCACAGATGCACACTCCCACACACAAATACAGACACATTGAAAAAAACACACACACGCAGACACCCACCATAGACATATTCACAGACACACACACACACCCACACACACACACAAACACAGATCACAGACACACACACAGACGCACAAAGACACACACACACACACACTCACACGCCGTTTTCTCTCTCTCTCTCCCCCAGGCGAGTGCGGACTCCCTACGGGATCACATCTCCTCAGAGTTCCAGACTCTCCTGACATTCTTGCAGGATGAGCGGGACTCTCTGTTGGGAAAATTGGGGCTGGAGGAGGCTCGCATCCTGCGGGAGATGAACGAGGAGCGGGTGAGACTGTGGGAGGAGAGATTGAGCCTGGACGCAGCAATCAGTGATGTCCGTCACAGCCTAACCCAGAGTGAACCTCTTGCTCTGCTCAAGGTCAGCTCAGCATGAGTCAGTGTCTTGTCAGCCCAACTGGGCCTGTAACGGCATGGCTCTGCCTGGCTCAGCGTGCGTCAGCCCGACACCGTGTGTAAAGCAAAAAAACCCTCAGATAATATCCTCGTTGGCAGTCTCGCTCTCTCTCGTTCTCTCTTTTTATTATTCAAGATCCTCACCCTCACCTACAAGGCCATTCACGGCCTCGCTCTCTCCCATACCACTCCGACCTACTATCCCCCTACCTACCTGCCCGTACCCTCCGTTCCTCTGGCTCCGGTCTGCTCCACATCCCCCGCCCCAACCGCCCTACCATCGGTGGTCGGGTCTTCAGCCTCTCAGCCCCGAGGCTCTGGAACTCCATCCCCAGTGCCTTCGCCGCTTCCTCCCTTTCCTCCTTCAAGGCCGGTCTCAAGACCTTTCTCTTCGACCTTCAGCCTTCAGCTCCCCTCTCGACTCTCTACCCCCTCCTCGCTCCCTCCCTTCCCTCCCCTCACCCTGACCATTTCCCCCACTGCTCGGGTCCCGACCCAACTGTCCAGGGCCTTGGGACGTCCTCCCGACGTGAAAGGCGCTCCATAAATGCGATCTTGTTGTTGTTGTTGTTGTTATATATCTGGGGCTTATGATTTTTGAGGTTTAAATGTTTCGATTTTTTTTTTTTTTTTAAAAATGTCTTTTGGACTTCAAGATTTGCACTTTGTGCAACGAGAATATTCCGATGTTTAATAAAAATAATTCATTGATTAGATAAACAGTGATTTCAGTTTTTTAGTTTTTTTTGGTTATAACTTAATGTTCTGAGCTGCAAATCTAAAACGGTTTCTTGTTTTTTTAACAGAATGTGAAAGACTTGACAACAAGGTACGTCAGACTCTACTACAGACCAAGCCTCAGTCCCGCTGTCGCTCTCTCTCTCTAACTCTCTCTCTCTATTACTCTCACTCTCTTTCAGTCTATCTGTCGCATTCTCTCCCTCAGTTTCTCTGTTGCTCTCTCAGTCTCTGTCACCCTCTCTGTCTCAATCTCTCTGCCTCTCTGTCGTTCTCTTTCCCAGTCTCTCTCTCAATCTCTATGTATCTCTCTCTCTCTCTCTCAGTCTCTCTCACCTCCACTCTCTCAGACTCTCTGTGCTTACAGGGTGGGAGCAGTGGCCCTGGACAATTCGGAGCGATGCCCAAACTGGAAGCTGTGTGTGGGTGTGTTCCGGGGACCGCTACAGTACTTGGCTTGGAAACGGATGAGACGCGTGATCAGCCCAGGTCAGGCCGCGAGACACAAAGCTCTGTCTGAGAAACAAGGCAAACAGGATTGCTAATCTGTGTGCCGACCAGTTGAGTTAGAGGGTGTGCAACGTAGGTCACTCGGTTTGTTCTTGGGATGAAGGGGTTGACTTTACAAGAAGAGGCCTATCTTCTCTAGAATATAGAAGAATTAGAGGTGGTCTTATAGAAACCTATAAGATTCTTAAAGGTCTGGACGGCGTAGATAGTATGAGACTGTTACCCCTGGTTGGAGAATCTAAAACTAGGGATCATAGTCTCGGGATTAAGGGTCAGCCCTTCAGAACAGAATTGAGAAAACATTTCTTCACTCAGAGGGCAGTGAATTTATGGGATTCTCTACCCCAGAAGGCTGTGGATGTTCAGTCATTGAACATATTCATGACAGATCGATAGATCTTTTTTAAAACTAAATGGAATAAGGCATATGAGGATAGGGCAGGTAAATGCAATTAGGTTAGAAGATCAGCCATGATCTTATTAAATGGCGGGGCAGGCTCGAGGGGCCGAACGGCCTACTCCTGCTCCTATTTCTTATGTTCTTATGAGTTCAGATCCTCAGAGGTCACACTTATGCAATAAAGTGCTCTGGTCAGGCCACAACTTCAATACTACCATTTAACTCTCAGTCATTCCCACGCTCAGTCCTTCACTCTCTGACCTCTGAGTCATTCCAGGCTGATGCTCCAGTGCAGTGCTGCGGGGAAAGAACACCCCACTAATGGCAAGTCTTCGGACAAGACCTTAAAGCTTACTCGTCACGTATGAAGCGCTTTGAAAATTCCTCTGAGCGTAAATTGCTGAATTCCAATAATAAAATTCCTTACATTTCATATAGCGCCTTATCATAACTTTCAAGACATCTCAAAGTGTTTTGAGAATAAAGTGAATTGACTGTATATTTTGTGGCCAAAGTGCAGCAGCCAATTGCGCCCAACAGCGTCCCACAAACTGTCGTGGATTGAGTGACTAAATTATTTTGTATATATATATTTTTTGAAGGGATTATTACCCCCGGATAAGTGATCCATCAATTTACTAACACCTGGGTTCCTACTTACTGCTGGGTAAACACAGGCGTGAGGAAACTTGCCTAAGGTTTCACCTGCTAGGAGTCGAACCGACATCCTCTCGCTTGCTCTAACCACCGAGTTACAGGACTCCATTGATCGCATTTCCTCGCGCATCAAGTACCCACATCTCACACAGTGCCTTTCACCCGAGGAGGACGGCTCCCAGCTCTTCACAGGGCTCAATGTAAATCCGTGCTCTTTGCGAACACGGCAGGCAAATTGCACATAGCGACATCCACGCTCTCTGTGAAGTGAGTGAGTGATTTTATCAGTCGGTCACAATACCAGGAGAAAAATTCCTTCTTACCACCCCACCACCACCCAGGTGTCGTGGAAATCTTAGCATCCGCCTGAACAGGCCACAGATGCAAAATAATATTTAAGGTCTCAGTCAAAGCATTGGTATCGCCGACAATGTGGAGTTCCCTCCCGCACTGGCACTGCACAGGAGCATCAGCCTGGACTATGAGCTCGGAGTCTTCGACATGGAGCTCAAACCCCCAGAGCCTCCTGACTCGGAGGCTAGAGAGATTAACCAACTGACCCGGGCTGACTTGTGCTGCGTTGTTAATTACTCAGTCTATAAACCCTTATATAGATAAAAGGGATGTGAATGGTTTTTTTCTGTCAGTGGCAGATGTTAGTGGTTACACCCGAGAAAGAGCGAGCAAGCGAGAGTGAGAGTGTGGGTGAAAGTGAGAGAGAGAGAGAGAGAGAGAGAGAGAGATACAACCCACACATCTGAAACCAGGTTTGCAAAGACAAGCGATCGGCTTTCACTGCGAGTCTTTCCTCCTCATCTGAGCTATCAAACATGTGTGAGTTATTTTTATTTGCACACGTCGGTCAGGATGTGGTTAAGTGCAGGTGTGGCAGGACTTCAAAACAAGATAACCTAACATGTTATTTTCTCCCTGGGAGGGTGTCTCGCAGTGCCTCACAGCACTCGCTTTAAAGTGCAGTGACCGTGTGTTTTGAGCACCAATGTGGTAGCCCGTTTGTGCACAGCGACATCCCGTAAACAGCCATGAAGCAAGCAAGCGATTTTGATGATCTCAATCTGCGGCTTCAGTCACTCAGTCCCTCTCATTCTGAGTCAAGAGGTTTGGGGGGGTTCGAGCCCCCAGGTCGGAGACTCTGAGCTCTCACAGTCCAGACTGACTCCACTCCAGCATCAGAGAGTTTTTCTCCTGGTGTCCCGGCTCAGGTGAAATAGCTCACTCGCTTCATGACTGTTTTTGCGGTACGTCACTGCCCGCAGATTGGCTGCACGGAACACGCTGTGGCCTGGGAAGCTCTGCGGCACATCCCCCTCACGGGTTAAATGTAAGGTTAGAATGATTTGACAGATCTCCGAGATAATGCGTCTTTTCCTCTGCCCGCTGGCGGTTAATCTCTCCGCTCTCACTGCCTGACGTGGCGCTGTTGCAGAGCAGCTTTTACAGTTTGTGGTTAACCGCGTTACGAGCCTTGCATCTTCCTCTCACCCCGTCCCCGGGTGTGCACACAGCCCTGCAAGTAGACCCCCTCCCCCCGCGCCCCCGCGCCACAGCCCTCTGTTCCAGGGCGGCCTGATCGCGGTGACGGGTCGATGCGGCGTGTCAGACGCCCAAGTCGATCGTGGTGATGGGTTTGTGTGTGTGTGTGAGAGAGAGAGAGACACCCGGCTGATCACGGTGACGGCTTTCCACGTTGATCAGACACCACCTAATCGTGGTGATGTATTGCTGTGTGGGGCAGACACCGGCTGATCGCGGTGATGGGTTTCCACGTAGTTGGGGTTCGCTGGGCTGAGCTTATCGTAACCCCGAATCCCATTCTTTTTGTTCCAGCCCCGGCTGCCATGACCCTCGATCCCAGCACCGCAAACCCTTACCTCACCTTAAATGAGGAGCTGACGAGCGCCCAATACTCGTTCTCCCCTCGCCAGCGGCCCGACTCTCCACGACGCTTCGATTTCTGCGCCTGCGTCCTTGGGTCCGAGCGCATTTCCTCTGGCCGCCACTACTGGGAGGTGGAGGTGGGCGGGCAGACGGACTGGGACATCGGGGTGGCCTCCGCGGACAGTGATTGCTTGGGCTGGATCGTCATGACGCCCGAGAACGGTTTCTACACCTTCGGGCATGTGGAGGAGGCCCGCGTGGGCGTGTACGTGGACCACGAGGTTGGTCAGGTCTCCTTCTACAGCGCGGACAGCGGCTGCCATCTGCACACACTGAACGGCTGCTTCTCCGGCCCCCTCCTCCCCTTTTACTACCCCAGCGCTGACACCACCGCCCCCCCACTCACCCTCTGTCACCACTGACTCACCTTCACTCCATCCTTTCCTCACTCCCTCCCTCACTCATTCACTAACTCATTCACTCACTCACTCCCTTCTTCACTTACTCCCTCGCTCATTGATTCACTCAGTCTGTCCCTCACTCACTCCATCCTGCCCTACCTCACTCGATCGATCCCCCTCTCACTCACTTACTTATTCACTGACTCCCTAACTCACTCACTCCCTTAATCATTCTCTCATTCATTCACTCCCTCCCTCCCTCCCTCACATCCTTCCTCATTCATTCACTCCCTCCCTCACTCGCTCAATCACAAACTCACGGATTCCTGTAGCGTAGTGGTTAGAGCACTTGCCTCACAAGGTGGGGGACATGGAACAGGTCAATGTCTGTCAGCAAACAACAACAACAACAACAACAAGATTCCATTTATTGAGCGCCTTTCACGTCGGGAGGACGTCCCAAGGCGCTGAAGTGGACAGGTTGCTAAGGTGTTAATTGGTTGCAGAGGTAGGGAGGGCAAGACCGCGGAGGGCTTTGAAGGCGATGGCAAGGGTCTAAAACTCTATCTTCCTGGGGATGGGGAGCCAGTGAAGCCGCGTGAGGACGGGGGCTGATCGGAACAAGAACCGTAATGCGGGAGAGGACTTGAGCTGCAGATTTCTGAGTAATCTGAAGTTTGTGGAGAGAAGAGTTGGGGGAAGGCTGACAAGCGGGGAGTTAGCATAGTCAAGCCTGGAAGTGATGAGAACATGGATGAGGGTATGCGTGGCCTGAGGGGAGGGGCAGTGACAGAGTCGGGCGGTGTTGTGCGGGTGGGGGAAGGCAGAATGCGTCATAGCACGGAAGTGGGGGGGTTAAAGGACAGTTGAGGGTCGCACAAGACAACATCAACGTTCCGGACTGGCTCAGGGAGATGGAGAGTACATCCATGGATGGTGACTCCTGAGGTGTGGAGGCACTGAGTGGAGCCAAGCAGGAGGGCCTCAGTCTTGTAGTCATTCAACTGTAGAAAATTGGCTCTCATCCAGGACCCTTTCCCTCCCTCATTCTGTCCCTCCCTCACTCAGTCACTCAGTCATTCAATCACTCGCTCCCTCTTTCACTCAAACTCTCTCTCACTTCACGGCCGCCCACACTCTTTCTTCGTCTCTCTTACTCTCACTCTATCTCTCATTCTCTCTCCCTCATTCTCTTTTTCATTATCTCTCTCACACTCTCTCTCTCTCTCTCTCTCACTCTCTCTCTCAATAAATAGCTCTTGATAACCTGTTCCTGGTGTTTATTTTATGATTGAGGATGGAAGAGTTCAGATGCATACTCAGGGTATCCTTCACACACCGTCACCCACATCCTCTGTTTCTGAATTTCTCTCTCTGACCATCTTGGCCAGGTAGTGCAGTTGATCCAGTAAATGGACTTGCAGCAAGCGTTCGATAAGTTGCCACGTAATAGACTAGTTAGCAAAATTTAAACCATTGGTATAAAAGGGACAGTGGTGGTATCGATACGAAATTGGCTGAGAGACAGAATAATTGGTGAACGGTTGTTTTTCAGACTGGAGTGAAGTGTACAGTGGCATCCCCAGGGGTCGGTTATAGGTCCGCAACTCTTTTTGATACACGTGAATGACTTGGACTTGGGAATACAGAGGAAAATTTTAAAGCTTGCGAATGAAACTAAACTTGTGAACATGGTAAATGTTGCATATCGCTTTACGAGGAGCCCTGTAGCTCAGTGGTTAGAGCCTCTGGGGCTAATAATTTCTTTAAAAAAATAATGAATTGGTTATTTCAATCCACCATTGTCTGTGGGACACTGCTGTGCGCAATTGGCTGCCGCGTTCGCCCACAAATATACAGTCAATTCACTTTACAGTATATTCTGTGAAGTGCATTGAGATGTCTCGAAGTCATGATGAGGCGCTGTATCAAATGCAAGGAATATTATTATTAAGTCTAAATTGGCAATTGGACATTGATCAATGAGAAGCAAAGCAAGAAGCATAAAAAGCATATACCTCGAGATATAGTGAACATGCAGAATTAAATGATACAATTGCAGAAACAGTAATGGACCAGACTGAAGAAATATTAGCGAGGCACGGAACACCAAGGGAACTCATAAGTGATAATGGGGCACTATTTGCGGGTGCTGAATGTAAAAAAAATCACAAAACAGTGGGACATCGTCACCATGATATCCTCAAAGCGAAGTCCTGTAGCTCAGTGGTTAGAGCACTCGCTTTGCAAGTGAGAGACCTGAGTTCAATTCCAGGCAGAGGGCCAAACCTCGGGCAAGTTTCCTTACTCCACACAGAGCCTAATAATAATCCCTCCAAAACCAAAAGCAATAATAAATTGGTCATTTTCAATCCACGACTGTTTGTGGGACATTGCTGTGCGCAATTGGCTGCCGCGTTCGCCCACAAATATACAGTGAATTCACTTTGCAGTGTGTTCTGTGAAGCGCTTTGGGACGTCCTCCCGACGTGAAAAGCGCTATATCAAATGCAAGGATTATTATTATACTATTATTATTATATAAAGCATGGCACGGTACAGAGAATGAAGAAAATGTAGAAGAAAGCCGAGGAATCAAAGGAAGTTAAATATTTGGCATTATTAGCTTAAATCGATAGATGACCATAGAAAGTCGCCGGCACAGATGTTGATTTCCAGAAGATTAAGAGATGGATTAATATGGGAGGAAACAAAATTGAGACCGCAAGTACAGAGAAAAAGAAATTGGAAGAAACAAGGGCAAGAGCTACAGAAGGAAAAAGCTCGCAAAAAAAGAAGCTATATGGATTGAACTGAAGGATGGATAAAAGAAAAATTTGGGGGAAAGATAAGAACCCCAGATCATATAATAATAATAATAATAATAATAATAATAATAATAATAATAATGATCCTGGCATTGGATATAGCACTTTCATGTCTTCTAGATGACTCAAAGAGTTTCACAGAATATACCATAAAGTGAATTGACTGTATATTTGTGGGCAAAATGCAGCAGCCAATTATTTATGCACAGCCACAAACAGTCATGAATCGAACTGACCAATTTATTGTGTTTTTTTTCTGGAGGGATTATGCCTGTGTGGAGTAGGGAAACTTACCCAAGGTTTCGCCCTGCCGGGAATCTAACCCAGGTCTCTCGCTTACGAGGCGAGTGCTCTAACCACTGAGCCACAGGACTCCACCCATGTTGGATAAAAGATGGAAAAGGAAAGATATATAGAGACGAACATCACGGGAGATCAGACAAAGAAAAATAAAGAAATCACAGGAGAAGAAGGAAAAGTAGAACGAAGATCAAGGAGTGGCATTGCGCGAAAGGTGCTGACTGGGCAGAGTGTTGAAAAAAGTTGAAGAGTGTGGTTGAAATAAAGGGACCACTAATCTAAACTGTGTTGTGGATTAACAAATAATTCGGTAAACAGTGAGGAAGATGGTAGAAGACTGTGGGAGGACAGAGACAGACTGGTTAAATGGACACACTTGGCAGATGAAGTTTAATGCAGAGAAGTGTGAGGTGATGCATTTTGGGAGGAAGAATGAATGAAGAGAAGCAATATACAATAAATCGTACAGTTTTAAAAGGGGGTACAAGAGCAGAGAGACCTGGGGGTTCACATAGACAGGTATTTGAATGTGATAGGACAGGTTACTAGAGCTATTAAAAAGCATATGGGATCCTTGGCCTTATCACTAGAGGCATCGAGTACAAAAGTGAGGAAGGTCCGCTTTAACTTTATAAGTCATTATAATAACTTTATAAGTCATTGGTTTGGCCTAAGCAGAGCACCACGCTTCAGGAAGGATATTAAGCCATTGGAGAGGGTGCAGAGGAGATTAATCAGCATGGTACCAGGGATAAAAGACTTTAGTTATGCAGAGAGACTAAATAAGATGGGATTGTTCTCCTTACAGCAGAGAAGGTTAAGGGGAAATGTAATAGAGTGTTCAAAATTATGAGGGGTTTTGATAGAGTAGGATAGGGGAAACATTTCCGGTGGCAGGTGGTTCTGTAAACAGGGCACATAGCTTTAAAATAATTGGCAAAAGAACCACAGGACAGATGAGGAGAATTGTTTTACACAGAGTTGCTGAAGTCTGCAATTCACCGTCTGAAAGGTTGTTGGAAACAGATACGATAATAGCTTTCGAAAGGGAATTCGATAGGTCCTTAAAAAGGAAGAATTTGCAGGGCTACAGGGTAAGAGCGGGGGAGTGGGACGTGTTGGTAGCTCTTTCAAAGAGCTGGCACAGGCACAGTGGAACAAATGGCCTACGTCTGTGCTGTAAAATTCTGTGATTCTCTGATTCACACTTCTCTGTATTAAATTTCATCTGCCCGGTCGGTGTCTGTCCATTTTACCATTCCGTCTATAGAGGGAGCTTTACTGCGTCTCTAACCCTGACCTAAGAGTGTGGGCGGACAGTGTAGACAGAGCTTTATCCCTGTGTCTATAACCCTGACCTGGGAGTGGGGACAGACAGTGCAGAGGGACTTTTACTCTGTCGCTAACGCCAAACTGGGAGACAGTGTAGAAGGAGCTGTACTATATCTCTAACGCTGACCTGGGAGTGTGGGCGTACAGTTGAGAGGGAACTTTACGCTTTCTCTTATCCTGACCGAGGAGTGTGGACGGACAGTGTAGAGGGAGTGCCACCACTGCCTCTGCCCGAGGTACAATTTACAGGAAAATCCAGTGACTCAGTTTCCGATATTTGGTCATTTTGTTTCCAAAGTCAACAGCAGTTTTTTTTTGTGGGAGTGAAAGGTTGAGGGGACGTGATGGAGATTGTCACAGTGCAGTGGGTGGGGGTGGGGGTTGTTGACAGTGTGTTTGGGGAGATGCTGTCTCCACTGGGCGAGGAGTCAGGGATGGAAGGACATGGATCATAGAGTCATGGAGCCATACAGCACAGAAGGAGGCCATGGTCTGTGCCAGAGCTATCCAATTCGATCCCACTCCCCCACTCTCTGGGGGAGAGAGACACTGCAAACTTGTCCTCTCCAAATAATTATCTACTCCTCTTTTAAAAGTGGTTATCGAATCGTCTTCCACCGCCCCATTCGGCCAACGATTTCCAAATCCGAACAACTCGCTGTCTGGAAACATTTCTCCTCACCGCACCACACACCACCCCACCCCCACCCCCAACCACCCGTTTCTTTTAACAACTAATAAATTGGTGTCCTTAGGTTACTGACCCACTAACCAGTGGAAATAACCGACCCATACGCTCTCCCCCACCACAGCGGAAATAGTTTTCTCATCGTTCACCCTATCGAAACCCCTCAATTTTTGAAAACTTCTATTAAGTTTCCTCGTAACCTCCTCGGCTCCAAGTAAAATAACTAAAAGTGTGGTGTCCAGAACTGAACACAGTATTCTAGCTGAGGCCCAAACAACAACAACAACAACAATAAGCTTACATTTGCATAGCGCCTTTCACGTCGGAAGGACAACCCCTAACCAGTGATTAATAAAGGTTCATCATAACTTCATGACTTTGTATTCTATCTATGAAGCCTAGTAACCCGTATGCGTTTCTAACAGCTGTATCTGCCTGTCCTGCCACCTTCAAAGATTTACCGATATGAACCCCCAGGTCTCTCTGTTCCTTCAACCCTTTTGGATTGTACCATCAGCTTATATTGCCCGTCCAGATCAAAAACAGCAGCGGTCCCAATACTGATCCCTGGGGACCCACTGCACAATTCCCTCCCGTCAGAAAGACAACCGTTCACGACTACTGTCTAGTTTCTGCCTCCCAACCAGTCCTGTATCCATGCCACCACTGTCCCTTTAATACTGTGGGTTTCTATTTTGCTTACAAGTCTCTTATGTGGGACTTTATCAAACGCCTTTTGAAAATCCAGATAAACTACAACAACGACACTGCCATATGTATTATAATACACAGCTCTCACACACACAGTGAATACACAGCTCTCACACACACAGTGAATACACAGCTCTCACACACACAGTGAATACACAGCTCTCACACACACAGTGAATACACAGCTCTCACACACAGTGAATACACAGCTCTCACACTCTCTCTGTTACTTCATTAGGTTTGTCAGACATGTTTGGCCTTAAACAAATGCGCATCGGCTGTCCTTTATTAAACCATATTTTCCTAAATGAAATTTTATTTTGTCCTGCATTATAATATCTTATATCTATATAAGATAAACTATATCTTATAGTTTCCCCACTCCCGACATCAGGGTGACTGGCCTGTCGTTCCTGGGTTCATCCCTCTGCCCCTTTTTGTACCGGGGATTAACCTTTGCATGAAATTAGTCCCTATTAGATATAAGAGAATCGCAAGAGGAACGAAAGGAGAGCTCACGAGAGATTTATTTCCCACAGAAAGTCGCGTGTCAGATAATGGCTCAGTCATTCGCGCTCTCGTCTCCAAGTCAGGAGGTTGTACTGTCCAGTGCCTTGTTGTTGTTGTTGTTGACAAAAACAATAATAAATTGGTCATTTTCAATCCACGACTGTCTGTCGGACATTGCTGTGCGCAATTGGCTGCCGCGTTCGCCCACAAATATACAATCAATTCACTTTGCAGTATATCCTGTGAAGCGCTTTGGGATGTCCTCCCGACGTGAAAAGCGCTATATCAAATGCAAGGATTATTATTATTATTGTGGGTTCCTGCGCGGGTCACAAACACACGGCTGATCATGGTGGTAGGTTTCCATGTGGTTCAGACACAAGGCTGATCATAGTGATGGGTTTCTGAGCGAGTCAGATGTCCAGTTAATCACAGCTATTGGTTGCCATAATAATAATAAT
The DNA here is from genome assembly GCF_018977255.1 of Callorhinchus milii. Taxonomy (NCBI): domain Eukaryota; kingdom Metazoa; phylum Chordata; class Chondrichthyes; order Chimaeriformes; family Callorhinchidae; genus Callorhinchus; species Callorhinchus milii. Next base: position 3,235,591 of record NW_024704771.1, read on the forward strand.
AATCCTTGCATTTGATATAGTGCTTTTCACGTCGGGAGGACGTCCCAAAGCGCTTCACAGAACAGACTGTAAAGTGAATTGACTGTATATTTGTGGGCGAACGCGACAGCCAATTGCGCACAGCAATGTCCCACAAACAGTCGTGGATTGAAAATGACCAATTTATTATTGTTTTTGGTTTTGGAGGGATTATTATTAGGCTCTGTGTGGAGTAAGGAAACTTGCCCGAGGTTTGGCCCTCCGCCTGGAATTGAACTCAGGTCTCTCACTTGCAAAGCGAGTGCTCTAACCACTGAGCTACAGGACTCCATGTGTGTCAGACACCAAATTGATGACAGTGATGGGTTTCTGAGTGTGTCCCGGAAGAATGAATAACAGACAGTTTGTCAACAAAAAATAATGCTGCAATATATCAGGAATTAACGATTAACCTCAATCAATAATTACCTCGGGAGCAGAGAGAGAAAGAGAGTGATAAAACGACAGAGTGAGAGAAACCGAGAGGGAGGCGGGGAGACAGATTGAGAAAGACGGAGAAGAGCAGAGAAAGTCAGAGAGAGAAAACTAGACCGAGAGAGAGAGAGAGAGAGAGAGAGAGAGAGATTGAAATTGAGAGGGAGAAATAAAGAGAAAGAGATGTAGACCCCCACAACGCCCCCATTTGAGAAAGAAAAAGAGAGAAAGGCAGAGAGAGAGAGAGAGAGAGAGAGAAAGGAGAATTGAAAGACAGAGACTGAGAGACAGAGAAAGAAACAAAGACAGGGAAGGGAGATTGACAGACCCCACCAGACATACCTGACTGAGAAAGAAACAGATAGAAGACGAGAGAGCGAGAGACAGATTGAGAAAGACAGACAGAAAGAGACAGAGAGAAAGAAAGTCAGAGAGCAGAAGTGCAACGAGAGAGAGAGCGAGAGAGAGCGAGAGACAGAGCAAGAGAGAGCCCGAGGGACGGAGATTGCGAGATAGATGGTGAGAAACAGAGAGACAGACGGACGCATAGGTAGACAGAACCCACCCCACTCCGGACTCGGTGTGGATGGCTGTGAGCGAGTTACAGACATGAAGTCAGTGTGGCTGTTGCTCGTGGTTTGCTCGTTGCTGTCTGTCACGGCAGGAAAACCCTCGTAAGTTTGTTTGTGAAACAACTAAAACCCTGAGAGAGGAGTTCTCTGCGGTTCTCTTTGCTCCCGTTAAGTGCGCCACTCGCTCTCTGGCCTCCGAGTCAGGGGGTTGTGGGTTCGAGCCGCCACGTGTTGAAAACTCTGAGAGAGAGAGAGAGAGAGAGACGCATGTTCGAGACCTTAAACCTGTTCAGGCGGACGTTAAGGATCTCCCGCGGCGCTACTTGGGGCGGCGGAGGAGAGACGTTTCTCTCCCGGTGCCCTTAGCTCGTGTACGGTCCCGCACCAGGCTTCGCGACCACATCACTCCCACCCTCGCCCTCACCCTCACCCTCACTCCCACCCTCGCCCTCACCCTCGCCCTCGCTCGCCTCCACTGGCGCCCCATCCCCAGAGGATCGAATTCAAGATCCTCATCCTCACCTACAAGGCCATTCACGGCCTCGCTCCCTCCTACCTCTCCGACCTACTATCCCTCTACCAACCCGCCCGTACCCTCCGTCCCTCTGGCTCCGGTCTGCTCCACGTCCCCCGCCCCAACCGCCCTACCATCGGTGGCCTTCAGCCTCTCAGCCCCGAGGCTCTGGAACCCCATCCCCAGTGCCTTCGCCACTTCCTCCCTTTCCTCCTTCAAGGCCGGTCTCAAGACCTTTCTCTTTGACCTTCAGCCTTCAGCTCTCCTCTCGACTCTCTACCCCCTCCTCGCTCCCTCCCTCCCCTCCCCTCACCCTGACCATTTCCCCCCTCCTTGCTCCCTCCCTTTCCCTCCCCTCACCCTGACCATTCCCCCCCCACTGCTCGGTTCCCGACCCAACTGTCCAACGCCTCGGGGGACGTCCTCCCGACGTGAAAGGCGCTCTATAAAATGAAATCTTGTTGTTGTTGTTGTTGTTGTTGTTGTTCATGGCTGTTTGCAGAGACCTCGCCGTGAGCCGACGGGCCGCCGCGTTGCCCTGCAATTTTACACAGTCACTATACTTTACAGCGGAAGCGCTGTGAGACATCCTCCCCATGTCTTATCACAAACTTATCACGAGGTTAATTTTGGCGGATTATTACTTCCCGCCGGTGCTGTTGCCAGGATTTTCCTGACGGCACCCAGTGCCCTCCACGTTGGAGTGTCAGAGCCGGTAACCCTGCAGTTACTGGGGGTGATGGACGGTCACCGGGAGCCGGTCTCAGTCGCCGTCTACCTCGAGGAATTCGTCAGCCGAAAATTGTCCTCCGAACACTACCAAATCTTTCTCACCGTCCAAAATAACTTCACCGCCGTTCTCCACATACAGGTAACAGGCAGACTGTGCGCACACTCACTCACTCACTCACTCACTCACCGTGCACACTCACTCACTCACTCACTCACCGTGCACACTCACTCACCGTGCACACTCACTCACTCACTGTACGCACTCACTCACTCACCGTGCACACTCATTCACTGTGCGCACACTCACTCACTCACTCACTCACTCACCGTGCACACTCACTCACTCACCGTGCACACTCACTCACTCACTCACTCACTCACTCACTCACCGTGCACACTCACTCACTCACCGTGCACACTCACTCACTCACTCACTCACCGTGCACACTCACTCACTCACTCACTCACTCACCGTGCACACTCACTCACTCACCGTGCACACTCACTCACTCACTCACTCACCGTGCACACTCACTCACTCACCGTGCACACTCACTCACCGTGCACACTCACTCACCGTGCACACTCACTCACTCACCGTGCACACTCACTCACTCACTCACCGTGCACACTCACTCACCGTGCACACTCACTCACCGTGCACACTCACTCACTCACTCACCGTGCACATTCACTCACTCACTCACCGTGCACACTCACTCACTGTGCACACTCACTCACTGTACGCACTCACTCACCGTACGCACTCACTCACCGTGCACACTCACTCACCGTGCACACTCACTCACTTTACGCACTCACTCACCGTGCACACTCACTCACCGTGCACACTCACTCACTTTACGCACTCACTCACCATTCACACTCACTCACTTTACGCACTCACTCACCGTGCACACTCACTCACTGTACGCACTCACTCACCGTGCACACTCACTCACTGTACGCACTCACTCACCGTGCACACTCGCTCACTGTACGCACTCACTCACCGTGCACACTCACTCACTGTACGCACTCACTCACCGTGCACACTCACTCACCGTACGCACTCACTCACTGTGCACACTCACTCACCGTACGCACTCACTCACCGTGCACACTCACTCACCGTGCACACTCGCTCACTGTACGCACTCACTCACCGTGGACACTCGCTCACCGCACCGACCACTCACTCACTCAGTACACACACTCGGTCTCACCCACCATGCAAACTCACTCAATGCGCAGTCACTTAACCACTGCTCACACTCACTCACCGCATCAAACACACACACTCGTACATCACATCATGCACACAACAACAACAACAACAACAGCAGCAAATTACATTTATAGAGCGCCTGTCAGGTCGGGAGGACGTCCCAAGGTGCTGATCATGGACACTCACTCACTGCAGACACACACACTCACTGTGCACACTCATTCACTGCACACACTCACTCACCGAGCATACACACTCAGACGCAGACACACAGAGGCGCTCACGCAGACAGACAGACAGACGGACGGACGGACGGACGGACGGACGGACGGCCGGACAGACGGACAGACGGCTGGACAGCCAGACAGCCAGACAGCCAGCCAGACAGACAGCCAGCCAGCCAGCCAGCCAGCCAGACAGACAGACAGACAGACAGACAGACAGACAGACAGACAGACAGACAGACAGACAGACAGACAGACAGACAGACAGACAGACAGACAGACAGACAGACAGACAGACAGACAGACAGACAGACAGACAGACAGACAGACAGACAGACAGACAGACAGACAGACAGTGCGCTGGAGTCCTGTGGCTCGTGATTAAAGCACTCGCCTCGCAAGCAAGAGACCTGGGTTCCATTTCCTTGGATGAGTTTCCCTTCTCCACACACCAGACAATAATCACTCAAGAAAAGAAACAATAATAAATTGGCCGCTTCAATTCAAAATGGTCTGCGGGACACTGCCGTGTACGAGTGGCTGCCGGGTTTCGCCCACAAATACTTAGACAATTCACTTCACGGAGCGTTCCGTGACGCACTTTGAGATAATAATAATAATAATAATAATAATAATCCTCGCATTTGATATAGCGCTTTTCACGTCGGGAGAGGACGTCCCAAAGCGCTTCACAGAACACACTGTAAAGCGAATTGACTGTATATTTGTGGGCGAACGCGGCGGCCGATGGCGCACAGCGGTGTCCCGCAGACGGTCGTGGATTGAAAATGACCAATTTATTATTGTTTTTTTTGGAGGGACTATTATTAGATGTCCAGAAGACGTGAAAATGCTTATATCGAATGCAAGGATTATTACACAGACAGACACACGTCCACACAAACACAGACACACGCGTGTCAAACACACGCACAGAGAGAAGCAGAAACAAACACACACAGGAACGCACAGACACACACACACACACACAAAGATAGACGCACGTGTACGTAAACACACACACACGCACACACACACACACAAAGATAGACACAAAGATAGACGCACGTGTACGTAAACACACACACACGCACACACACACACAAAGATACACACAGAGACACGCACATAGAGACACGCACACGCAGACACGCACACGCAGACGCACCCATTTGCTGACGTGTTCTCTCAGATCTCTCAGCAGCGAGCGGCTGAGCTGAGGCTGTGGCGGAGGCGAAAGTCGGGCATCCCACACGTCTTACTTGTGGCTGAGGTGTTCGACATGAAGCAGAAAGTCTACCTGCGACTGGCGCCCAGTCTCACCCGCCTGGTCATCCAACCCGACCAGCCCTCCTACAGCCTGGGGGGGCGAGGTGAGATCTCCCCCCCCCCCACCCCACACCGCTACCCCACACCCCACCCCACCACCTCGCTTTCCAACTCACCAACCCTCATACCCCATCCCACACCACCCCCAACCCTCATACCCCAACCCACACCGCTCCCCCACACCCCCACCCCCACCACCACCTCGCTTTCCAACTCACCAACCCTCATACCCCAACCCACACCGCCCCAACCCTCACACCCCAACCCACACCGCTCCCCCACACCTCCACCCCACCACCACCTCGCTTTCCAACTCACCAACCCTCATACCCCAACCCACACCACCCCCAACCCACACATCCCAACCCTCATACCCCATCCCACACCGCCCCAACCCTCATACCCCAACCCACACCGCTCCCCCACACCTCCACCCCACCACCACCTCGCTTTCCAACTCACCAACCCTCATACCCCATCCCACACCGCCCCAACCCTCATACCCCATCCCACACCACCCCCAACCCTCATACCCCATCCACACCACCCCCAACCCTCATACCCCATCCCACACCGCTCCCCCACACCCCCACCCCACCACCCCAACCTCATACCCCAACCCACACCACCCCCAACCCTCATACCCCAACCCACACCACCCCCAACCTTCATACCCCAACCCACACCACCCCCAACCCTCATACCCCAACCCAACCCACACCACCCCAACCCACATGGCCAAACTCACCCCCCCAACCCTCATACACCAACCCACACCACCCCAACCCACACCCCCAACCCTCATACCCCAACCCACACCACCCCAACCCTCATACCCACACCGCTCCCCCACACCCCACCCTACCACCACCTCGCTTTCCAACTCACCAACCCTCATACCCCATCCCACACCGCCCCAACCCTCATACCCCAACCCTCATACCCCAACCCACACACCCCAACCCACACACCCCAACCCACACCACCCCCAACCCTCATACCCCAACCCAACCCACACCACCCCAACCCACACCCCCAACCCTCATACCCCAACCCAACCCACACCACCCCAACCCACACCCCCAACCCTCATACCCCAACCTACACCGCCCCAACCCACACCGCCAAACTCACCCCCCAACCCTCACACCCCAACCTACACTGCCAAACTCACAACCCCAACCTCACCCCCAACCCACACCGCCAAACTCACCCCCCCAACCTCACCCCCAACCCACACCGCCAAACTCACCCCCAACCCTCATACCCCAACCCACACCGCCAAACTCACCCCCCAACCCTCATACCCCAACCCACACCGCCAAATTCACCCCCCCCAACCCTCATACCCCAACCCACACCACCCCAACCCACACCGCCAAACTCACCCCCCCAACCTCACGCCCCAACCCTCACCACCCCAACCCACACCGCCAAACTCACCCCCTAACCCTCATACCCCAACCCTCATACCCCAACCCACACCGCCCCAACCCACACCGCCAAACTCACCCCCCAACCTCACCCCCAACCCTCATACCCCAACCCACACCACCCCAACCCACACCGCCAAACTCACCCCCCCAACCTCACGCCCCAACCCTCACCACCCCAACCCACACCGCCCCAACCCACACCACCAAACTCACCCCCCAACCTCACCCCCAACCCTCACCACCCCAACCCACACCGCCAAACTCACCCCCCCAACCCTCATACCCCAACCCACACCACCCAACCCACACCGCCAAACTCACCCCCTAACCCTCATACCCCAACCCTCACCACCCCAACCCACACCGCCCAAACTCACCCCCTAACCCTCATACCCCAACCCTCACACCCCAACCCACACCACCCCAACCCACACCGCCAAACTCACCCCCCCAACCTCACCCCCCAAGTTACTTAATGGTAGAAAAGAATAGACTGGGGTTGTAATTAACCTCCAAGCTAATTTTGGAATAAAAGGATGACTTAGCTGAGGCCAGGGCTGAGAGCAGGTCTTGGTCCAGTCCTGACAGATCTGACAGTGAACGCATCAAGGTTTGCGCAAAGTGCATTCAGCAGAGCCCACACCTCAACCCTACGCCCCAACTCCACACTCCAAATCCCAACCTAACCCCATACCCCCAACCTCACACCCCCAATCCACACCATCAACCCCATACCCAAAAGCGACAATTCCAACCCCACACCTTCCAATCCCACACCTTCCCACCCCAGAACTTCGAACCCCAACCCTATCCCAAACTACCCCCTCCAAACCCATACCTTTGAACCCTACACCTTCGAACCCCACACAGCTTCCAACCCCACACTTTCCCACCCCACACCTTCCCACCCCAGAACTTCGAACCCTACACCTTCGAACCCTACACCTTCGAACCCCACACAGCTTCCAACCCCACACTTTCCCACCCCACACCTTCCCACCCCACACCTTCCAACCCCACACCTTCCCACCCCACACCTTCCAACCCCACACCTTCCAACCCCACACCTTCCAACCCCACATTTCCAACCCCACACTTCCAACCCCATACCCGAACCCCACAACCTCCAACCCACACCCGAATCCTCATACACCCTCAAACCCATACACCCTCAAACCCACATACCCCAATCCCATGCACCCGATCCCCATATACACTGCAACACCACACATCCAACTGCACATCCCCAACCCCACATGCAAACCCCACACGACCCAAACTCACATCCCGATCCTCACCCACCCGCCCATAATCCCACCCCCACTAACCCCAACCCTATCCCAAACTACCCCCTCCAAACCCACACCCCAACCCCACCCCCTCCAAACCCACACCCTCCAACCCCACACCCTCCAACCCAACCCCCTCCAACCCCACACCCTCCAACTCCACACCCTCCAACTCCACATCCTCCAACCCCACAGACCCCAACTACACATCCGAACTTCACACCCCCAACGACATACCCGAACTCTACATCCCACATTTTGTCAAAAACCCGGCTGATCTTAGTGACATTTTTCTATAATCTAAGTGTTGGTACCTCTCTTCTCTTGGTGGTCCTTCACTAAATCACTAATCTTTGCCTTTGTTGATAGTCCGATACAGAGTATTGATGTTTGATCGGTCGATCAGCCTCTATCCAAACAATCTGACAGTCATGATGCAGGTAAATACCATGCAAATCACAAGATTGTTTCAGTGTATGAAAGCCCTTCGTTCATTTTCCACCACACTTCTCACTCTCTGTCTTTCTTGCTCGATCTCTCATTGCTTCTTCTTCTCTTGCCCTTTTCGACCTTCAGCTGTCCTTCAAACCCCACAGTCGTTCCGTGACCTATTGCACCTTTCCCCACCTCCGCAACATTTCCTGCCTCTGCCATTGCCTCTCACCGCAGGCCGCCGATATCCTGATCTACACTTTCACCACATCCCGGCTTGACTACGACAACTGCTTGCTCGCTGGACTTCCCAACTCATCCGTCCACAAGCTGCAGATTATTAAGAACTCTGCCATTTTCTCTGCAATGAGCTCTCTTCCCCTCCTGAGCCCAACTCCCAGCGTGGATACAAAAAAATCCGACTGCCCAGAGCCCTGAGATGTCTTTCCGGAGGAAGGAAATGCCACTTGACAAGTGTAAATTTGTTGATGTTCTCCCTGTTGCTCTCTTTGCCTCTCTTTTGCTCCATTCTCTAACTTTCTCACTCTTTTTCTCTCTTTTTCCTCACTCTCTCTCTTTCTCTCGCAACTGTCTCTCACTTATAACAAAAACTTGCACTTATATAGCGCCTTCCACGCACAGTGATGGATTTCCGTGTCTGTCAGACACCAAATCACTAAAACGTCTGATTTTGCAGGATTCGGAAGGGAAAGTTGTGGACATCACGAACTGCGGGTTTGTGGCAACGTGTTACGGTTCGTTCACCATCCCTCCTGACGCAGTGTGAGTGAGCCTTTGTGTTAAAATTGCCTTCACGAGCGCCTTTCACGACAACAAACTGGATTTAGATGGCGTGTTTCACATTAGGATGATGTGCTAAACACTCAAAGGAACAATGTCTCAAACACGTCACTGCTGACTAACAGATTGAGCTGGAAGGGAGGGGGCGAAGTAGAGGGGCTCCGAGTCCCATCAGGGTGGAAGAGGGCAAAGTAGAGAGACTCCAGAAGGGATGGAGTGAGATAGAGTGACTCCAGGAGGGAGGGAGGGAGTTTGAGGCACCCGCAATTGAGCTCCAAAGAATTGAAAACAGAGCAGATCGCTGGGCTAGTGATGGTGGTGCAGGCAGAGCAAGGATGACCACTGAGTGGAGGGAGTGAGTGGATCTGTAGGGTTTTAGAAGATCACCCAGGTCAGGCTGGGGGAATGGGGACAGACTGTGGATGTCACTTAAAGGTGAGGACGAGGATCTTGAGGATCAATCCACTGGGAGATGGGGAGTCAGTGTAGCAAGGCGATGGGGGTGATGCGCTCATGGCGCCTGGTGTGGAAGAGAGAGAGAGAGAGAGAGAGATGGGTTGAGAGTTCTGTGCTTGTTCCGTCCCTTGTGACACAGGAATTGACTACAACACCGTTTCTAATGCACAGGGTGGGCCAATGGAAGTTATTCGCTACTGTCAGCAACGAACTCACGCAGACCTACTCAGAAAAATTTCAAGTCCTGCACGTTGGTACGTTGTTCTTTTTATTAAAAAAAAAGTTACAATAATCTTGTGGAATCCCATACATAGCGTATTGATTAATCCGCTCACTTCACAAGCGAGTGGACCCGGGTTTGATTCCCAGGCGGCGCGAAACCTTAGGCAAGTTTCCTTCTCCACAAGATTCTGTTAAATAAGAACCCCGTTGTTAGTTGATTGGCGGATCACTTTCCGGGAGCAATAAAACCTTCATAAAAAATTGGTACCGACCGAGCCAGACTGTCACATTGCTGTTTGCGGGGAGGGATGGCCCTGTGTGAAAATCAACTGCTGCAATTATCAACAAAACAAATCCAGTCACTACACTTTACAGAGAATCCCATGAGGCGCTTTTTATGATGTGAAAAATCCCATATCTAATGCAAAAACGTAATTATTGTTATGCTATTGCACTTTAAGTCACTCCGTTGAGGCAGTTTTTAAGAGGTTTTCAGCGATGGGTCAGGCAGATCAATAACCCTGCTTCGTTATATATGGATGGATGTTACTTTTCTTAATACGTTTGAACTTCCTAAAATAGCCACTTTTATAGGAGGTTAATATTTTGTTCACCAGGTATTTGCAGAGCTGTTTTTGAATAGTCTTACTAACAGTTCCAGTTGAACCAACGATGATAGGAACTGTGTTTGTTTTATTCTGCCACAAATGTCCGCATTAAATTTCTAGATGGATATGTTTCCTGATCTTCGCTACTTCCTTACTTTGTGCATTGCAATCACTTGGGAAAATTACATTAATAATACTTAGCTATTTTGTGATGATGTCTGGTCTATGGCAGATTACTGTCCGAGGTGCATGTACTTGTGAACCCCATATTATTCTGATGTGATTTTTTGATGCCACTTTTGCTGGTTGATGTTCATGCAGTTAGTCTTCACATCAATATCAAACTGTTTCCCAATTGTTTAATCACAAATAATCATTATGTTATTATATTTATTTTTTGCAGATCACCACAGACTGGATGTGAAGATTATCTCAGATGAGGGATATTGGCTTGTGAATAAGGAATCATTTCCATTTACAGTCTTGGTGGAGTGAGTAATGCATGCGAGCTGATCAGCGGCAAATGAAGTTTAATACAGATATTAAAGTTAATTTCCTATTCTTACTTCCTATTCACAAGAATAGGAAGCAAGTACTCCATGGATGGGATGGAATGTGCCAACGGGGAACCTGAAAGAGATCTTGGGGTGTTAGTTGACCTGTTGCTGACTGTGTGGCAGCAATAAACAAGGCAACCAGGACGCGGAGCTGTGTTGCTAAACAGTTGAGTTAAGATCCTCAGATGTCATACAGTGCTCGAGTCAGACCGCACCCGGAATATTGCAACCAGTTCTCCACACAGATAGATGGCCAAGAAGGTGGACTCAATCACACAATCCACTGTCAGGGACATGACCATGGAGCCAGCTCAGCTCCGAGGATACTGCAAGAGATTCGAATGGAGACGATCAAATCCTTCATTAAGTAACACAAATAGCTTAACTTATTCTTAAAACTGAGATCATAGAAACAGTACAATCGATATGGATTCCACTGGGTGCTGACCCTCTACACAATTCCAGTTATTTCATGTTACATCATGCTTTTATGTGTTTCCAACTCCACTTCCCCTTTTCGCAGAAATAGTCCCCATCCTTCGCATGGGAAAATAACAGAGAAGGAGAAAGAGATATAGACAGCTAATTGGGAGGATTCCTGTTTCTTAGTCTTGAGCTGATCAGATGTCCAGGAGTGCGTTTCTTTCTCTCTCTCTCTTTGAGCCTCCTAGTTTTCACATCCGTGCTCAAGGAAATGATTACTCAATTCATAGATGGGAGGATGACAATGGGTCCCAGGCACCGAGCGACAGAAAGTTATCAGAACCTGACCTCAACTGGGATCAAGCCAATATATCTTAGCCTTTGCTGGCATTAATTGGCACGCGTACCCTCTCAGGGACCCTCAGAGAGTCGTACAGCCTTGTCCATGGCCTAATAGCTAAGGAATGGTATACTAAACAGAAGTGTTTGGTTGTGTTTTAAAAGTACGCTAATTAAAATCTTAGAAACAGTAAGCATCACAAATATGATCTTACAATATCCTGCTCCCCTCCATGAGACCCCACCCTACCCAGGATTCGCCCCCCACCCCCCCCCTCCCCCCGAAGGAAGGAATGTTAATGTTGTTATTATCTATCAGGAGCCCCACAAAGCAGCCTTTCGAGGGTGATCTTACAATGTACTTCACAGTGATGGATACCAACGGCAAAAAACACAGCCTACCGGATCTCAACCGCGTGGAGAAGGTAAAAGGACTTATTAGTAATATTAGTGGTAATAATCCTTGCATTTAGCACAGTGAGTGAGATTAATTTGGGGAGGATGCCTCAACGCACCTTGCAGATTTCACTGTGTGTTTTGTGGACAAATGTGGCAGCCGATTTGCGCCCAGTAACTTCCCGACAAACAGCCGGGAAATGGATGAGCAATTTTAGAGTTGTTGGCCAGGACGTTTTATAGTCATCATAATAATATTACTATTATAATAATCCGTTCATTTAATTAGACTGTAATCCTAATAATAATCCTTGTCTTTGATACAGCGCCTATTATGTCTTCTAGACATCTCAAAGCACTTACACAGAATATGTAATGTGAATTGACTATGTTTTGTGGGCAAAACGCGGCAGCCAACTGCGCACAGCAGCCCACAAACAGTTATGAATTAAGTGTCCAAATTATTGTCATTTTTTTTTGAACAGATTAGCACCCTCTGAAAAGCAATGCGCCAATCGACTAACCACTGGGTTCCTACTTATTGTTGTGTAAACAGAGGTGTGTGGAGTAAGAAACTTGCCCAATATTTTGCCCTGGCAGGAATCGAAACCAGGTCCACTTGCTCGCGAGGCTAGTGCTCTAATCACTAAGCTAGAGGACTCCACTGTATTAATAGTTAATAGTATAATAGTTATAATAATATGTATAATAATACAGTAAACTAATAGATATACCCTGTCTTAACTTAATTAATATTAATTAATACTATTTATAATTATTCATGTTGTTAATTAGGTAATGCAACTAAATAGTAATAATTGTTTTTTTAATGAATAATACTTAAGCGTTAGTCTGATTTATTTGTCGCATTCTCATCTCTGAGTCGGACGGTTGTGGTTTCAAGCCCCCGTCTGGACTTGGAATCACATTGTTTAAAACGCCACTCCAATGCAGTGTTGCAGTGTTGCATTGTCGGAGGTGCTGTCCCCATAATAATAATAATAATAATCCTTATATAATAATAATAATCCTTGCATTTGATATAGCGCTTTTCACGTCGGGAGGACGTCCCAAAGCGCTTCACAGAACACACTGTAAAGTGAATTGACTGTATATTTGTGGGCGAACGCGGCAGCCAATTGCGCACAGCAATGTCCCACAAACAGTCGTGGATTGAAAATGACCAATTTATTATTGTTTTTGGTTTTGGAGGGATTATTTATTAGGCTCTGTGTGGAGTAAGGAAACTTGCCCAAGGTTTCGCCCTCTGCCTGGAATTGAACTCAGGTCTCTCGCTTGCAAAGCGAATGCTCCAACCACTGAGCTACAGGACTCCATCTACCTGTTCAGGTGGATATTAAAGATCCCATGCGACTACTTGAAAAGAGAAAGAGGCTTCTCTCTCTTCTGGTGTCCTGGCCCAACACCACCCAAATAAAATTGGTCACCCACTCCATGGCTGTAGGACATCCTCATATAATCAAATTAATATTACTATTAATTATATAAATAATTATCATTCATAGAATATCACTTTATATTAATAATTAATGATAATCCTTTAATGTATTAACGATACTGTATTTTGATAGAATAATATAATGCGGGAGCCAATTGGCACACAGCAACCATGTGTGAAGTGACAAAGTGATTTAATCTGTCGGCCAGTACACCAGGAGACAATCTCCCTCCCTCCGCCCAACGTCTCCACAATGTGGTGCTCCCTTCCCCCCAGAATTGCACTGAGGTGGCGTCAGTCTGGACTATGAGCTCAGAATCCCCTACGTGGGCTTGAACCCACAACAACAACAACACCAAGATTATATTTGTACAGTGTCTTTCACATCGGGATGACTTCCCAAGGCGCTGGACCGAGTACAGCATTTCAGACCAGAGAAGGATCTTGAGGCGGGATTTGAAGGAGGCTAAGGAGGGGGTGAGGCGGAGTGACTGGGGAATGGAATTCCAGAGGTTGGGGGCAGAGTGGCTGAAGGCTCTGCTGCCAATGGTGGGGCGGGTGTGTCAGGGGACATGGAGCGGGCCAGAGCCGGCTCAGCAGAGGGAATGGGCGGGTTGGCAAGGGTTTAGGAGGTCGCAGAGGTAGGGTGGGGTGAGGCCATGGAGGGCTTTGTATGTGAGGTCCAGGATTTTGAACTGGATCCTCTGAAGGATACTGGAGTGGGCGAGAGTGGGGGAGATGGAAACACGGAGTTTGGTGCGGGAGAGGACATGGACTGCAGAGTTCTGGATTATCTGCAGCCTGTGGAGGGAGGAGTTGGGAAGGCCGACAAGCGGGGAGTTTGCATAGTTGAGCCTGGAGGTGATGAGGGCATAAACGAGAGTTTCAGCGCCTGAGGGGTGAGGTAGTGGCGGAGTCGGGCAATGTTACGGAGGTGAGGGAAGGCAGAGCGGGTCATGGCTTGAATGTGGGGGAGAAAAGACAGTTGAGGGTTGAACAAGACACCCGGGTTCCTGACTGACTTGGTGAGTTGAAGTGTGCAACCATGGAGGTTGATGCTGCCAGAACCTGAGGTGCTGAGGCACTGGCGTGAGCCGATCGGGAGGGCCTCAGTCTTGTTCACATTCAACTGTAGGAAATTTGCCCTCATCCAGGACTTGATGTCCAACTGCAGTCTGTCAGGACAGCAGTGGTCCTGGAGTTGAGGGTGGAGGCAGAAAGATAGAGTTGGGTGTCATCCGCATACATGTGGGAGTTGACCCCATGTCTGCGGATGATGTCACCAAGGGGGAGCATGTAGATATTAAAGAGGAGAGGGCCAAGGACAGAGCCCTGGGGGACGCCAGATGTGACAGTGCGGGGGCTGGAGGAGAAACCGTTAAGAGTTTAAACAAGTTAGAAACAACTTGCTGACTCAGAAGCGAGAGTGTGAGTGACTGGACCAGGTTGAAAACTGTAATTGTGAATCACTCAGAGTTGCGAGGGACAGTGTTTAATCATTGTTAGATACTGAATCGTTGTGTTCAACACTGCAGGTTAAAGATGGCAGATTGTCTGCTGAGTTAAAGATGCACCAACTGTCGACCAATATGAAGAAAATTGGGAGTTTGGACCAATTTAAAGACGGTTATCTGTACATCGCTGTAAAAACCTGGGGGGCTGAGGGTAAGTTAACTGAACTGCATTGGGTGTGCAATTTGCGGAGCAGTGTACGTGACAGTGTGTGAGACAAGGCTGGTGCTCACTACCTCACTGAGTAGCAGCACAGGTACGACGGGGAGAGAGCAGAGAATGGGATTAGAGTAGAGAGCTCCAGGGGGGGGGAGCAAACACGAGCACACACACGATGGGGAAAGGGCAGGGAATGGGAGTAGAGTAGAAGATAGCTTCAATGGGGAGCGAGCACTAGCAAAAACATGACGGGGAGATAGCAGGGAATGGGTTTAGAGTAGAGAGCTCCTGCATTCCGTTTGGGTTTCTATCTGTGGGGATGTTGAGGGAGAGGGAGGTGAGTGTCTGTACCACCTTCTCTCTTCTTTGTGTGTCCGCCTGGCTCAGTTGGTCACACACTTGCCTCTGAGTCAGAAATATTTGGGTTGAACCCCCCCTCCACCCCACCTCCCCACACATATTGTTTTGTCTGACACTAATTGGGGTATAGAGTGGAGAGCTCCAGTGGAGAGCGAGCGCAGCAGAGACATGACGGGGAGAGAGCAGGGATTGAGGTTGGAGTAAAGAGCTCCAGTGGGGTTCGAGCGTCAACACAGACATGATGGAGAGATAATTATTATTATTATTATTAGGTTATTATAATTACCGTGTGTCAACCCGTCTCAGTTGGTCGCACTTTTGCCACCGAGTCATAATCATCATCTAACCAATGCGGCAGTGCTGGAGGTGCCATCCTTCAGTTGAGAAGTTAAACACCGAAGCTCCATCAACATCACATTGTTCAGTTACACATTAAAGATCCTTTGGCACTGTGTGAAAAGAGAAGGGAGTGTTTCTCTCGCGGTGTCCTGACTAACAATTCCCACTCTCCCCCCCCACCACCAACAAAATCGGTCACTCACTCCATGGCTGTATGTGCGTAAATTGACTGCCGCATTCACCTACAAAACAAACACAGCCACCGCACTCTACAGTAAACCCATGAAGCCCTTTGGGGCATCCTCTCCATGTCAAAGGTGCTGTGCCAGATGTAAGGATGATTTGATCACTGTTGTCATTCTCTGGTGTTGACCTGTAGGTATTGTCACTGGCTCAGGGGAAATTCGAGTGCCTTTTGTCCGTTCGCCGTACGCCGTGAGACACTCAAAGAGCAAACAGTACTTCACACCGGGAGCTAGTTGCAGTGTGCAGGTACATCATGTTTTTTTTTTGTGTGTGTGTGTGCGCGCGCGTGCTATGTGCCGTGTCTCAGACTGTCTCAGGGTAGCCCTCTGGCCTTTGAGTCTGAAAGTTGCGGATTCAAACTCCCACTTTGGGACTTGGAATCACTTAGTCTAAGATGACACATATTGCAATGCTGAGGATGTGTTGCATTGTTGAAGTGCCGTCCTTCAGATGAGACTTTAAACCATTTGATCAGATGGATATTGAAGATCCTGCAGAATGGAGTTCCCAGGGCCCCAGTCAATACATCCCACAAATAAAATTGATCATTTGCTTCACGGCTGTTTATGGGGCATTGCTGTGTGCACTCCTAAGCACACAGTCACTACACTTTACAGTAAAATCATATGAAGTGATTTGCGATGTCCTTCCAACATGGAAGGTGCTCTACCAAACTCAACAATTATTTTTTATGGATGTGCATCAGAATGCGTGTGCGTGTCTTTCTGGGTGAGTGTCTGTGTGCACATTGGTACATCTGTGTGTGGGTGAGGACAAGTGTGTGCAAGAAGTATAACTAACTAACTAACAGTTCTGGGCACCGCACTTTAGGAAAGATGTTAGGGCATTGGAGAGGGTGCAAAGGAGGTTTACCAGGATGGTAGCAGGAATGAAGGACTTTAGTACTGAGGAGAGGTTAGCGAAACCAGGATTATTCTCCCTAGAGCAGAGAAGATTAAGAGCGGATTTAATAGAGGTTTTCAAGATCATGCGAGGATTTGATCGGTTGAACCGGGAAGAACTGTTTCCACTGGCGTGTGGGTCAGTAACCCGAGGACACCAATTTAAGATAGTTGTTAAAAGAAACAGAGGGGAGGTTAAGAAAAGAAATTTCACCCAGCGAGTTGTTCGGATCTGGAAGCTGATTCAGTAACAACGTTTAAGAGAGAAGTAGATGAGTATTTGGGGAGGACAAGATTGCAGGATTCTATGGAAAGAAAGCGGTCCAGTGGGATTGAGTTAGATTGCTCTTTTAGGAGCTGGCGCAGATTTGATGGGCCGAAGGGCCTCATTCTGTGTTGTATGATTCTATAACCTACTCTGTATCAAGAATTCCAATTAAATCTCTTAAATAATTAGTTCCAAAGTAGGTTTTGGTTGGCTCAATGCCTGGCTCAATCTCTTGCACTCTGCCCTCCGAGACAGGTTGTGGGTCCGAGTCTCACACATCAGGGAATCTGAGCTCACAGTCCAGGCTGATGCCCGAGCACAGCGCTGCGGAGAGAGAGAGAGAGAGAGAGAGAGATGAATTGTCAGAGATGCCGTCCGTTGGTTGAGACATTAACTCTCACTCAGAGTCTGTGCCCTGTTCAGGCGTAAAGATCGCGTGGTGCTATCAGTGTTTCTCTTCTGGTGACTGATAACATCACTCCCTTGCTTCACGACCATTTACGGGGACGTAGGTGTGTGCAAATAGCTGCTGTGTTGGCCCGCAAAACATACAGTCACTACACTTTACAGTAGCGTCCTGTGAAGTGCTGGACTACGTCTTATCGAGGAGAATGGTGCTGTGTAGAATAAGAGGGTTCTTCCTGTTCTCTATATTGACGAGCTATTGGGGTGTGTGACAGACATCACTCGTCTATCCCAATGGCACTTTGGCTCTTGGGACCCCTGTGACAGTGTCAGTAACTATCTCCGGAGAAGAAGTGACACAAGGAACGAGCGGGACAGAGAGTGACAGAAATGGAGATGTCAACTTTGACTTTGATGTCCCCAACGACGCTAAGAACATTACAATAATGGTATGAATTTTGTCCATCTGTAATCAGGGCTCCCTCTGCCTCCTCATCCTCTTTGACCTTTCTGCTGCCTTCGATTACCGTAGACCACTCTATCCTCCACCACCGGCTCTCCTCTCACCTGAAGCTTCATGTTTCTGTCCTTGAGTGGTTCAGATCCTACCCCTCACACTGTCTCCACTTCATTTCCAAAAACGACTTCTCCTCTTGCCCCCGCACCATCAACTGTCCTTTCGACCCCACGTCCATGCCATACCCCGCTCTGCCTTTCCCCAATTCCACAAAATCACACTGTTCCACCACTACCTCACCCCTCAGGCCGCTCACACCCTCATCCATGCATTCATCACATCTAGGCCTGACTACACAAACTCCCTGCTCGTCAACCTTCCCAAATCTTCCCTCCACAAGCTGCAGGTCATCTAGAACTCTGCAGCTTGTGTCCTCTCCTACACCGGGCTCCGTGACCCCATCACCACCACCCTCACCTGGTTTCACTGGCTCCCCATCCCCCAAAGCATAGAGTTCAAAATCCTCATCCTCACCTTCAAGGCTCTCCATGGCCTTACTTCTTCCTGCTTCTGCGACCTGCTGACCCCATATCAACCTGTCTCTTCCCTCTGACCAGCAGGCTGTGGCCTGCTCCATGTCCCCTGCCCGACCTGCCACACTATCGGTGGCCGGGCCTTCAGCCTTTTTTCCCCACACCCTTTGGAAATCCATCCCACATTCCCTTCGCTTGCTTCTTTCAACGCAAGTCTCAAAATCCTCCTCTCTGCCCTCCACCCTTCCGAATCCCTGACTGTCCAGCTTTGGATGTCTTGCCGACATGGAAGACGCTATCCAAATATAACTTTGAATTGTATTTTACAACCGTATACTTTCCCATTGAGAGCAAGGTCTGACAAGCTTTCCCATTGCTCGTCCAGTTCGGACCAGCGACCCTTCAAGGCTTTGGTCGCAGAGTTAACAGGAGCCAATTGACAAGAGTAAATGGATTACCTTCACTCCTGAAGTACTGGGGAATCACGCTCTGGGGCAAGAGAGAGATAGGGAGGGACTGTGAGAATGAGACAGAAGCAGAAAAAGTCAGGGATAATGTGTGTACAACATCAACAAGAAGATTGCATTTGTAAAGTGCCTTTCACGTCAGGAGGACGTCCCAAGGCACTGGACAGAGTACAGCATTTAAGATCCGAGCTGGGGTTGGGGTGTAAGAGAGGGGAGGCGAAGTGGGGTGGCCGATGGCATGGTCGAAGAGGAGGGTCTTGAGGCGAGACTTGAAGGAGGCTGAGGAGGTGTCGAGGCCGAGTGACTGGGGGATGGAATTCCAGGGTTGGGGGCAGAGTGGCTGAAGTCTCTCCTGCTAATGATGGGGCAGGTGGTCAGGAGATATGGAACAGGCCAGAGCCGGCTGAGCGGAGGGGACAGGCGGGTTGGTAGTGGGTTAGGAGGTCACAGAGGTAGGGGTGGGGTGAGACCATGGAGGGCTTTGTATGTGAGGACCAGGATCTTGAACTGGATCCTCTGAAGGAAGTTGACCTCATGTCTGCGGATGATGTCACCAAAGGGAGCATGTAGATACTAAAGAGGAGAGGGCCAAGGACAGAGTCCTGGGGGATGCCGGATGTGACAGTGCGGGGGCTGGAGGAGAAACCGTTAGAGGCAACAAAGTGGAGTCCAGAATGGAGGAGAGGGAGCTGTGGAAAAAGGAGAGTGAGGAGGGGAGATCGGTCGGTGAGGGCCAGAGGTGTAGTTTAGATGACACGAGGGCAGCGGAGAGGGAGAGGGAGGATTTTTTTTTTCCATGGATGGTGTGTAATGGTGGAGGGTTGGGAAGGGGTACTGAGGTGTTGAGGGAGATTAAGTGGTGGTTCGAGATGGCTTTATCGATGATGGTGATGTTCGAGACAGTGAGGCCCCGGGTGATCACTAGGCCGAGGGGGGGTGGGGGAGTGGATGAGGAGGGAGAGGTTGAGGGAAGAGAGGAGGGAGGAGAAGTCGGCAGAGATAGAGCAGGAGGGGATGAAGTGGAGGTTGAAGTCGCCTAAGATAAGAAGGCGTTCAGAGCAGAGGTGGAGGGAAGACAGGAGGGTGGAGATGTCTGAGAGGAATGTGGGGGAAGGCTTGGGGGGGGACGGTAAACAAGGAGAATTTTGAAGGAAAGCCTGGAGGGGTGGTAGAGGGTAAGGTGTTCAAAGGAGAGGAAGATTCCGGAGGAGTAAGGGGAAAGGCCGAGGGGAATCGGGAGATGAGAGCCACACCACCGCCACATCGATTAGGCCATGGGGTTTGGTGAAAGGTGTAACCTGGAGGTGTGGTCTCAACTAGTGGGAAGGTGTTGCCTGGGGTGACTCAGGTTTCGGTGAGGACGAGGATGTCGATATTTTCCTCGACAATGAGGTCATGAATTGTGAGGGACTTGTTGGTTAATGAGCGCACGTTCTGCAGACCAATGCGAAGGGGACAGTCAGTGATGGGAGTGTGGGGGGAAAGGTTGGCTCCCGTGAGCGAGGGCCGGTGGGCGTTGCGGCAAGAGTGGGGGGGGGGGGGAAGGGGCAGTCAGGGTGTGTGCTGTAGGACAGCCGACGGCATCTACCACGATGGGCACGACGGAGAGAGAGAGAGAGCGCTGGAGAGACGAGAGGCAGAGAAAAGAGCTCAAGAGAGACACGTGGAGAAAGAGAGCAGCAGCGGGAGTGATAACATCACATTCAAAAAATTACATTTCTATAGCGTCTGTCGCATCGGGAGGACATCCCAAAGCACTTTTGGAGAGACAGATATGGCCACGGAGGATTGGACTCCATTCTCACATTTCGTTGCCTGAAACATCATCTCGTAACCAGTTCAGCCCATTAGGAGAATCTCCTCAACTGCCCCCCCCCCCCCCACCCGCACTGAGCTTCCATTACTCCACCACCACCACACCACCTGCCCCCGTAAACTCTCCCTCCCCAAGACCCCGCTGACTCCTCCCGGTTGCCCCCTCGCTCTCGCCGCTGCTTACCCCATATACGCTGCCCCCAACCCCCCACACACCAAGAAGACACCATTCACATCAGCTCCGAGCCGTCCTCTCCACTGTATTAAATGGAAGGCTTGCTGTGTTGTTATTTTTGATGGATTGATTGACAGATGAAGGCTGGGGATAAACTGAGGGGGCAAGTGCAAACCAGAGAGGTGTGGACCATAGAGAAGAAGGACAACTCAATGAATGGGAACTATCTACACGTCAGTGTCCCTCACGTTAGGATTTACCCTGGAGACTCCCTGGTGGTGACTCTCGCAATGATCAGCCAAGTTCCCAGGAATGAGACTTACACGTTCTCTATCATGGTTAGTACAAAAAGATTCTAGCCCGGCTCGGCAAAGCTCAGTGTGTGTCAGCCCGGCTCTGTGTTTGTCAGCCCAGGTCAGTGTTTGTGTGTGTGTGTGTGTGTGTGTGTGTTAGCTTGGCTCAGCGTGTGTGTCAGTCCAGTTCTGCGTGTGTCAGCCCGGCTCGGCGTGTGTCAGCCCGGCTCGGCGTGTGTCAGCCCGGCTCGGCGTGTGTCAGCCCGGCTCGGCGTGTGTCAGCCCGGCTCGGGTGTGTCAGCCCGGCTCGGCGTGGGGGGGTGGGGGGGTGGGGGGGGGGGGGTGGGGGCGTGGGGGCGGGGGGGGGGGCGGGCGTGCGTCAGCCCGGCTCGGCGTGCGTCAGCCCGGCTCGGCGTGGGTCAGCCCGGCTCGGCGTGCGTCAGCCCGGCTCGGCGTGCGTCAGCCCGGCTCGGCGTGGGTCAGCCCGGCTCGGCGTGCGTCAGCCCGGCTCGGCGTGTGTCAGCCCGGCTCGGCGTGTGTCAGCCCGGCTCGGCACCTACAGTTCAGGCATTTGCTGTCTGACCTCCGAGTCAGGGGGTTGTGCATCAGAGACTCTGAGCTCACAATCCAGCCATATTGTTGGGGAGGTCCTCCTTCAGATGAGGCCCAAATCCATCTGTTGGAGGAGGAAGAGAAGGGAGTTTCTCTTCCGGTGCACTGCCAACAGGAAAACTTACTTGTTTGCTTCAGAGCTGTTTGAGGGGGCGTCACTGTGCACAAATGGGCTGCAGCGATCACCCATAAAACACAGTCACTACACTTCACAGTTGAATCACGTGAAGTGCATTGAAACATCCTCCCAATCTGAAAGGGGCCTTTTCGAACGCAAGGGTGATTAATTTTTCTTCTAACCAGGTTCTTAGCAGAGGGAAATTACTGCTATTTGAGAACGTTAATGGGGAATCGGAGACCAAGTTCCAAATCCATGTCACTCAGGAAATGGTCCCGGCACTCACCATCATCGCCTACTGCTTTACGCAGCAGGAGGGCCGGAGAGAGATCATGGCTGATTATGTGCACGTGGATGTGATGAGCTTCTGTCGGGAAGAGGTGAAGCCTAAATAATACAATAAATCGCGATTACACAGCGTCATCCTGTAGGCTAATGTCTGGTGGTGCTGAGATTGAGGAGGGGTTTAGACACTAAGAGGGTTGAGACGGAGGAGTAGAGACTGATCGAGATGGGTGGAACAGAAAGGGAAAGACTGCTAGAGAAAGGACGAGATGGAGGAGTAGACATATATAGAGAGGGGGTGAGACGGAGAGGAAAAGACTGGTCGAAAGCGGATGAAACGGAGGGGTGAAGACTGAGAGAGGGGGGGGACGAGATGGAGGGAGAGACTGATAAAGAGGGGGGTGAGACAGATGAGCAGAGACTGATAGAAGGGGTGAGTGTCAGAGGGGCAGAAACTAATTGGGTTAAAACAGGATGTGTCCCTTGAGAGAGAGAGTGCGCGTTCCATCAAAGATATGGGAGATTTCTATGAATATCAAAGGTGACATACTTTGCAACTTGCATTTGTATAGCTCCATTCACGTAGTGTCGTATCCCAGAGCGCTTCACAGTGGCAGAGTTTGATCCAGACCCGGGGAAGAGGGAGGATCAAAAAGGAAGGTCTTTAGGAGGGATTTGAAAATGGGGAAGAGGTGAGGGACATTGGGGCGACCTCTCTGGTTCTGAGATTCTTAAAAACGGTGATGGGTTTCTGTGTGTTTCCGTCACATACAAATGCCAAAGGTCGGTTCTCACATAATCATGTTTCATTTTCAGTTTAAAATTGACCCAGTGTTAAGTGAGGAGGCTATACATCTGTCAGTGTCCACCAAGAGGAACACTGAGGTCTATGTGCAGGCTGTGGATCCAAGGGACTCCGAGGAAACATCCAGGTTTGGTGAAATAACTGACCAGGTATCAGATTATTTCAGAACTTTCTACTCTAATGCTAATTCCTGCTACCACCCAATTGTATCTCCGCTGATGATCACTCCCCACTGGAGCTTTCTCCTGTAATGCTATTTCCTGCTATCACCATCGTGTCTGTGCTGCTGCACACTTTCCCAACCTGGACCTCTCTCCTATGGTTCCACTCTCTGCTCTCTCCGCATGGTTTCTGTGCTGGTGCTCGCTCCACACTGGAGCTCTCTACTCTAATCCCATTTCCTGCTCTCTCTCTCTCCCTATCGTGTCTGTGCTGGTGCTCACTCCCCCTACTGGAACTCTCCACTCTAACCCCATTCCCTACTAGCTCCCCATCACGCATCTGATGGTGCTCACTCCCCGTTGGAGCTCTCTGCTCCATTCCCATTCCCTCCTGGTCATTTGCTGGTACCTCGCCAGCTTGGCTCACTGGCAGAACTTGGAATCGGAGGTAATCTTGTGATGTGGCTTGGCAATTGGTTGGGAAGCAAGAAATAGAGAGTCGGCTACGTGGAATATTCCTTAATTGACAAGGTGTGACAAGTGCTGTTTCCCAGAGGTCTGGTCTGGGGACTCAGCTTTTATGTATGTATAAATGACTTGATGAAGGAATAGCATTTCATTTACAAATTTGCAGATGACACAACGAGGATCAAAACTCTGGTTGCTGGATCCAGTCCAGGGGATTGAAGTGGGGCAAGTGGTGCAAGTTTCAATGAGAGAGCATCCGGATGACAGCGATCGATCAAAATCATTAGATTTAGAGGTAGTTAGGAAAGGAAGGAAGAACAATCAAAGGTGGAGACGCACATCTGGAAGAGGCTCATTTCAATGAAGTGAAAAGGGATCTGGCCCAGGTGGATTAGAAACAAACATTGTTTGTGGGACACTGCTATATGCAATTAGTTGCTGGGTTTCGCCCACAAAAATGCACAGTAACTGTAACTGCAGTGTATCCTGTGAAGCGCTTTGAGATATCTCGAAGACTTAAGGCACGAGATCAAACGAAATGATATATATACATTGCAATTTGCAAGGCTGAGGTGGATAGATTTGTGTTAGGTAAGGATATCAAAGGACATGGGGCAAAGGCAGTTGGGTCATTTGGCGTTGAGGTACAGATCTGAGTGTTCATTCCATTGCTACAGTTTATCGCTGGAATTTTCACGTGTAGGTTGGATGCGTGGAATTCTCGGTTCGGTTTGGATAATCATAAACAGAGTGAACGGTTTCCGCATGTAATAATAATAATAATAATCCTTGCATTTGATATAGCGCTTTTCACGTCGGGAGGACGTCCCAAAGCGCTTCACAGAACACACTGTAAAGTGAATTGACTGTATATTTGTGGGCGAACGCGGCAGCCAATTGCGCACAGCGATGTCCCACAAACAGTCGTAGATTGAAAATGACCAATTTATTATTGTTTTTGGTTTTGGAGGGATTATTATTAGGCTCTGTGTGGAGTAAGGAAACTTGCCCGAGGTTTCGCCCTCTGCCTGGAATTGAACTCAGGTCTCTCACTTGCAAAGTGAGTGCTCTAACCACTGGGCTACAGGACTCCAAGATGTGTCAGCCACTCAGATACCAACCCCCCCTCCCTCCATCACTCGCTCCCCACTGGAGCTCGCCACTCTAATCCCATTCCCTGCTCTCTCCCCATCGCCTGTGCTGGTGGATCGCTCCCAACTGCAACTCTCTACACCAGTCCCATTCCCTGCTCTCTCCCTATTGTTTCTGTGTTGGTACTCACTGCCCCACTGTAGCTCTCTAATCCCATTCCCTGCTCTCTCTCCCCATCACGTCTATGCCGGTGCTCTCTCCAAACTGCAACTCCCTATTCCAATCCCATTTCCTGCTCTCTCTTTATTGTTTCTGTGCTGGTCCTCGCTATCCCACTGAAGCTTTCTACTCATCCCATTCCATGCTCTTTCCCCATCGTGTCTGTGCTGGTGTTCTGGAGGATGGGATTGGTGGACGACAGGGCTATCTTCCTCCAGATTGATCCTGGGACGTCATTTGCCCTGTCTGTGCTTCCATTAACTTTTGTTGCTGTAATGATCTTCGAGATGTCTACGCAACATAAAAGGTTGGAAGCTTCTGAGTCAGGAGGTTATGGGTTAAAGCCCCATGTTTGAGCTCACAGTTCAGGTAGACGCTCTTGCTCAGTATTCGGGGAATGCTGCATTGTCGGAGACACTATCCTTCAAATGAGAAGTTAAATCTCACTGCTCTCTGTCCTGTTTAAGAGGATGTTAAGGATCTCTGCGGTGCTGTTGCGTGGTAGGTCTGGAAAGAGAGGGTACTTTCTCTCCAGGTGTCTCCTGGTCGACTAGATAAAATCGCTCTCTTGCTTCACAGCTGTTTGCGGGTGGCACAGGATGCCATGTTTTTCCCCAAGCACTGTCCTGTGAAGCACTATGAGACATCCTTCTGACATGACAGATGTTGTCTAATTTAAGATAATAATAATAATAATCTCCACCGCGTGTTTCTGTGCTCAGTTGTCCTGCTAGAGAGAGGGGTAGACAGAGAGCAGACTTGTGTGGAGACTAAACCACCATGGACTGGTTGGCCCAGTGGCCTGTTTCCTCCGACAGACAGAGAGACACAAAGAGATAGACAGAGAGATGATAGACGAATAGAAAGACAGACAGAGAGATAGACAGAGAGAAAAAGACAGAGACAGGCAGAGGGATAGGCAGACAGACACAGGCACAGAGAGTGTGTGAGGATTTTGTTAATGCGTTGTTAATATAAATAAATGGTGGTTGTTTTGCTGTGGCAGATACTGGAATTTTTCCGTTTGACGGAGTCCTCAGCCAGCGGAGGCCCTGACGCAGGGCATGTCTTCCAGGCGGGTGGCCGTCGAGTGGTGTCTGACCTCCTCTCCTCCCCAGTGCTCCTCAGTGAGTCCACCTCACCTCACTGCTTCCAAAATCAAAATCCCCTCAAAATCACCGACTTCCTGGACACCGGTGCATTTAAATATTTAAGATAAAGAAGTGATTAATGTCTTGATCAACACTCTGTCTGCCTGTCTGTCTGCCTGTCTGTCCCTCGCTCTGTGTATCTGTATTGCTCTGTCTGACAATCCCCAAATCCTTGCATTTGATATAGCGTTTTTCAAAGTCTTCTCGACGTCTCGAAGCGCTCCACAGAATAAACCCCAAGGTGAATTGACTGTATATTTGTGGGCAAAAGGTGGCAGTCAATTGCGCACAGCAGCGTCCCACAAACAGTGGTGGTTTGAAGTGACCAATTTATTATCATTTTATTTTCTTGAGGGATTATTATTATCAGGAGTGTGGAGTAAGGTTACTTGCCGAGATTCCACCCTGCTGGGAATCGAACCCAGCTTCCTCGCTTGCAAAGTGAGCGCTCTAACCATTGAGCTGCAGTACCCCCGCCTTCCCCCCTTCCTGTCCTGCTCGTTCCACCATAAGAATTTCAGCCAATCTACACCTGCTCTTTGGAACTCCATCCCTCCAACTCACTCCCATCCTTGCCTTGTTCGAGCTCCGTCTCAAGACCTTCCTTTTTGACCACATTTCAGTCTTCTCGGGTGCCAAGCCAGGACTACACACCACCTTAGGGCATTGCCCCCTACGTGAAAGGCGATATGTAAATGTAAATTTGTATTATCTCTTACTTCAGAAACCAGCTGTTTGTTGAAACCAACTCAGAAAACAGGAAGACCTGTCAAAACACGAGGTAATTACAATAATTAATTTATCTTGCGGATTGTTGGCCAGGACATTCCCTTTTTCTTTTCTCCGACAGGACCTCAAAGTGAGAGGGAGGTGGATAGAGATTTGTGGAGGAATGGGATTTTTTTTGGGGGGGGGTCAACCGAGTGTCTTGACACATGCAGAAACCTGTCACCGTGCTTAAGAGTCTCCAAACCAAACTGAGAATTCCTTGCATCCCACCTAATCATGCAGATTCCAGAAACAGATTGTTGGAAAGGAATGTGCACCCTCTCCCTGGAGGGAGGCCTCCTGCTTGCCCAATTTCGGAAAGTATTAGGTGCAGGTCGACAGGAAACGAGGCTTGGAGACACAGAGTATGTGAGAACTGCGAGAGACTAACCCGCTAAAACCACAAAGCTTTCGGTCGATACCACTGTCTGGCAAGCTTTCCCACTGCTTCTCCAGCTAGGACTTCCCTACCAGTTAGGGTTTGGGCTTGTAGGGTTAACAGGAGCTGAGTGGATGATTCCCTCCTCCCTTTGACTGATTTACCACTCTCAAGTCCTGCCAATAAGTGAGGACTGTCATTAGCAGTGCCCTGGAATACTGAAGACCCTCCTGGCTCAGGACCTCAAGTCTTGGGGAGTGAAGGGATGGAATATAGTTTGAGAGTGGGATATATCAAGATTTTGAAAGTGAGGGAAATACACTGAAGTGCAAGAGGCAGATGGACAGAGATTTTGCTTTGTTTTCTGGGGGTCTGACACGTGGAAACCCTGTGATCAGCCTGGTTTCTGGTATGCACTGAAACCCATCACCATGATCAGCTGTGTCTCTGAGACATACATCAATTTGGCCAGTCGGGTGTGTGACACTTATGGAAACACATCACTGTGCTTAAGAGACTCCAAACCAGACTGAGTATCCCAAATGTGTATGTCACCTCCATATGGAAATCTGTGTCTGGGATGTCTGGAGGGACTTGCCTTGCTTACCTAACCCTGGAGATTGTGCAGTGTAGAGAGCCAAGGTGTTTATTGGGGCGGGGGAGGGGTGGGGGGAGGTTTGGGGGTTGAGGGGAGACCCCTGATATGTGCATTGGGATAACTGCTGAAGGTTAACCACCCAAAACCATATAGCTTGCCCCATTGAAAAAACTTTCTGGCAAGCTTGTCCAGCCAGGATATGACTGGCCCATTATGGAGAGGTATTTGTGGAATTAGGCATTGCGGGGAAAAGGTTGGGGAATGGGAGTAAAGATCTGCCATTTTCAACAACCCCAGGAAGCTAAGAACGTGCACTGAACCGAGTCACACCAATCTATGTGAAATTCCACCTGTCACTTTCAGACTGGTCAAGAGAGACATCCCCAAAGAGGGCGAAGAGGCAAATTGATTACAGTACTGAAAGTAAGTTTTATCTGAGTTTCTTGTGAAATAAGTTAAAGGAATAATTAACTCGGCAACTTTCACCTAGGAAAGATTTCTTTTTTAACCGTTCCTTTTGTAAATTCCCCTTTCTCCCAAGCCTCGGCGCTGTTAAGTGCTCCGAGATGCTGACCCTGTGATCGGCACTGTATACGTGCAAGTTGTTGTTGCTGTGAAGATCTTTAATAACTAACGGTTTAAGCAGCGCACAGAAGGGTAGTGAGGTTTAAGGTCTCATCTGATGCCTGGCTAATGCCCACCACACCAGGCTGACAAACGCTGAGCCAGGCTGACCTACACACCGAGCCAAGCTGACACACGCTGAACCAGGCTGAGAGTACGTGTGTTGCTGTGAGAGGTTGTGCTGTGGGAACTGGAGGGAACGCTCCATATTTGTACTTTATCCTAGTTCACGAGAATGATGTGCAGCCGATCCCTGACCACAAATGGATTTGGAATGTAAAAGCTCCCCCAGGAAAATCACAATACAGGTACCAGAGAGAGATGGGAGCAGAGACAAATGGGGGGAAGAGAGAGATGAGGGAGAGAGAGCGAGAGAGCGCGCGCGAGAGAGAGAGAGAGAGAGAGAGAGAGACAGGAGAAGAGATAGACCCAGGAAATAGAGAGAGACGGGGGAAGAAAAATGGGGGTACAAGCAAGAGAGACAGAAGGAGAGAGTAATGGGAAGGGAGGGAGAGAGAGGAGGAGAGGGATACAGAGACAGGGGAAGAGTGACGGGGCAGAGAGAATGAGAGTTGGGGGAGAGAAAGAAAGACACAAGAGCCAGGGATATTTGGAGGAAAAGTGAGAGACGAGAGAGTAAGTAAGGGGGAATATAATAATAATCCGTGTATTTGTCATCGTGCCTTATCACATCATTGAGACATCTCAAAACGCTTCACAGAATATAATGGAGTCCTGTAGCTCAGTGGTTAGAGCACTCACTTTGCAAGCGAGAGACCAGGGTTCGATTCCCGGCAGGATGAAACCTTGGGCAAGTTTCCTGCCTCCACACAGAGCCTAATGATAATCCCTCAAAAAAAAAATTGGTCATTTCAATCCACGACTGTTTGTGGGACACTGCTGTGCGCAATTGGCTGCCGCGTTCGCCCACAAATATACAGTCAATTCACTTTATAGTATATTCTGTGAAGCGCTTTGAGAAGTCGAGAAGACATGAAAAGCGCTATATCAAATGCGAGGATTATTATTACTGTGAAGTGGATTGACTCGTTTGTGGGCGAAATGAAAGAGAGATGGAGAAGGGGCAGGGGCGAGAGAGGGGGAGGGAAGAGGGGTAAGGGGAGAGAGAACGATGTGGGGTGAGATGGGAAATCGAGCGGAGAGACAGGGAAGAACACAAAGGGGAAAGTGACAGAGATGTAGGAAGGGAGGGGGCAGAGAGAGATGGGGAGAAGGAGGGGAGAGACAGAGAGAGAGACTCTGAGAGTTAGAGACAGAGCGAGATGGGGCGATGGAGGTGGGTGGGCTGTGTGGGGGTAGGAGAAAGCCAGTTGAGTGGGCTGTACAGTTGGAGCTCTGATGATTCTCTTTCTTTCAGGTTGATGTTTGACAGAGAGCCTCCAACCAGCATTGAATTCTGGGCAGTGACTTTCTCTCCGTCTTACGGTGAGCCGCGCGCACATTAACTCCAACGATCAGCCATGCTGTTCACTGGAACTCTGCTCACTACGATACCATGGGCGAGTGAGGGGTGGGGGGAGTGCGGTAGGCAGTGCCTCCTCCTGTGGGGGGGAGAGGGGGGGATTAGCTCGGTCTCCTCAGGCTGCGAGTCGGATTTGAGATGGATATGGGCCAAGAGGCGTGGGGGCAGGAAGATGACTGAAGGCGTGGTCAAAGGTCTTGAGATGGACCTTGAAGGAGGCGAGGGAAGGGGCAAGGCAGAGGGGCTGGGGTGGAACGGTGGCGATGCTCCGGTTCTGATCCCCGATTTGTTCAGCGCCTTTGGATGTCCTCCCAACGTGAAAAGCGCTTCACTAATGCAATTGTGTTGTTGCTGTTATTTTCTCCAAATGAGTTCTCTTTGTTTTCCAGGGGTGTGTGAAGTGGGACCAAAACTGATTGAATTCAGTTAGTAGGATCTGGATCTTCTGAAGTGTAAGAGGATGGATTTTCTGTCTGCAAACTGCTTCCAGCCTCTCCGAAATTATTTGCAATCCTTTACAATTTTTCAAACTTCTTTGTACTTCTTCGAAACCCTCCTCAAAAACCTCAAAATGGCTTCCAATGTCCCCTGCATTCCTCCTCTCCTCCCAACCTATTCCTTCTTCTCTCCTCCCAACCAAAGTGTCAGCTTGGCTCAGTGGTAATTCTCGGCGCTTAGTCAGAAGACTACCGGCTCAAACTCCCATGTCGAGCCTTGACCTCACATAGTCTAAGCTGACACTCCAATGTAGTGCACAAAAAATGCTGGCGGTGTGTTGCATTGTTGGAGGTACCGTCTTTCACATAAGATGTTAAACTGACTTCCTGTCTGCCTGTTCAGGTGGATATTAAGGATCCCGCAGCACTGTTTAAAAAGAGGAATTTCCCTCTCCCAGTGTCCTGGCCAGCAATCCCCCAAATAAAATTGCTCAATCATTTCATGGCTGTTTGTGGGGTATTGCTTTGCGCAAATTGACTGCCACATTCACCCATAAATACGCATTCACAATCACCTCACAAATATTTTCCAATCTCCTCCCAACATTTTCCACATCATTTACATGTTTTAGCATATTGCCTACACACATTTTCCCCATCTGTCTTTGCACTTGGCTTGCGCCTGGTGTGTCACATTTTTATGGTCAGCTGGGTACCTGACATGTATAAAAGTACATTACTATGCTTAAGATTATCCAAACCACACAGAGTTTTACATATATTACCAATGCATGGAATTCTCCTGTATCTGGAATGAAATACGAATGATCTATATCTCCCTGGAGGGGCGCACTCTGTTTACTTAATCCTGGAGAATATTAGACGCAGGTTGGCAAGAGCCAAGGCTCGGTGTGTGCTAGAACCAGGTGAACATATTCAAGACTGAGATAGATATGTTTCTTATTGCCAAAGGGATTAAGGGATACAGGGATAAGGCAGGGATAAGGGTTATGGTGTTAGCTGGAGTTAGATTAGAAGATCAGCCATGATTGAATGGCGGGGCAGAGGATCGAAGGGCCGAATGGCCTACTCCTGCTCCTACACGTTATGTTATGAAACCACATAGCTGTCTATACTTAGAGCACAGCCAGAAAAGCTTCCTGCTGCTTCCACAGCAAGGATTAACACATCAGGTCTTTGCCTTGCAGGGTTAATAAGAAATGTGTGAAATAAATGCAAACCATCAATGGACCGTTGCACACTTTAGCACAGTTTGCATATGATTAGCCCAAGGTTAGCACATGGACCTGGCATGATGTCTAACATGTTGGAGATTAGTACAGTACTCCTCTTCCTGTGTGTTCCAGGTCACGAGGCAGTCACACTGTGGGAAATTTGGGGTTTCAGAGTAAACATGCGCCTTTGAGCAGAATAATCCAGACACTGCGAAGTTGGTTGGGGTGGGGGGTGGGGGTGGGGGTGTGTTTAGATGAGTCAGGTGAAGTAAAGATATAGTGGTAATAAACCATTATGAAACTAGCTTGTGTCAGTCTGGCTTGTCTGTGAGTCAGAAAGGCATGAATTCGAGCCCCACATTTGAGACTCTGAGCTAACAGTCCAGCTGATGCTCCAGCACAGTGCAGGGGGGTGGGGGTGGGGGGAACGCAGAGAGTACCGCATTGTTGGAGATGCTGTCCTTTAACAAGGTTTTTAAGCTCATTCCCTGTGGGTGCCATGTTCATGTAGATGCAAAGATCTCTGCAGCCCTATCGGGATGAGGGGTAGAACAAGAGAAGGACATTTCGATGATGTTCCCGATGGTTATTGGGACAAACGATCATGCTTCATTCAAGTTGTGGGCGGAAATTATGCTTATGTGTGAGGATGTCTCTGTGTGTGCCTGTGTCTGCGCATGTTTGGGTATGTGAGCGTATGTGAGCGTGCACAGAAACCTGAATGGAGGGCCTGGTAAAGGGAGTGGTAGTAAAGGAAGGAGACCAGCTGGGTAGCGACAACTTTTTTCAAGGACCTTGAAGAGCAAAGGGAAGTTGGAAATGGGCCAGAAGTTAGAAAGCAGAGATGGGTCCAGGGAAGGTTTTTTTCAGGATGAGGGCTATTATGGGTGTTTTTAGGAGAATGGGAACGGTACCAGATGATCAGGAGAGGTTGATGGCATCTGAAAGTAGAGGGGCGAGGAGCTGGAGCTGGGAAATAAGGAGAGGTGGGGTTGGGGTCAAGGACGCAGGTGGTGGTTCATGCTGGATACGGCGTTGATGAAAGAGGAGGGAGAGACAGGTTCGAGGATGTAGAGGGAGGGATGTGTAGGGGTATCGCTACCTCTCTGCTTACCTCCAAACTCCAACTGCCTGCCCCCTACTAATAGACATCATGAACTCCCGTAAAAACAGCTATCATCACCCCCTCCCTAAAAACTAAGACATTCCCTTGACCCATCTCTCTTCTCAAACAACTGACCCGCTCCCCTGCATTCTCCCCCCACCCCCCGGTTTTTACCTCTCCAGGTTTGTACCTCTCCAATCTCAGCTTCGCTCCTCCTCTTGCTCCACTCCCTTCTCGAACCCTCCAATCGAGTTTCCGTGCCGCCCGCATCACAGCCAATTGCGTACCCCCACCTTACTCGCCCCACTATTGGCAGGTGGGCCTTCCGACACTCTGCCCCCACTCTCTGGAACTCCATCCCACAGTCCCTCCACCTCGCCCCCTCCCTTGTCACCTTCAAGACCCATCTCAAGACTGTCTTCTTCGACCGTACTTTTCATCTCTCTGCTTCCCGCCTTGCCCTCTGCCCTCTCCGACCCTGACCCCCACCTCCCAGCTTGGGTCCGTAACTCTGTCTGTCCAGTGCCTTGGGACGTCCTCCTGATATGAAAGATGCTTTACAAATTTAATTTTGTTGTTGTTGTTGTTGTTGAGGGTTTGAAACCCTCAACCGCCCCAGGAATCCCTCAGACTCTCTGAACCCATGCACAACTTGGGCATCAGGTTCGATCCCAAGCTTTCCCTTTTTTGTACACATCAGTTGTCTGACCAGAACAGCTTGTTTTCACCTCCGCCACATTGCTCGAGTTCATCTGCATCTTCATGCCTTTGCACCTCCTTACCTATCCAAGCTGCTTACCCACCACTCGACCACCCGCTATCGCCGTTCGGCTGGCTCCGGCCTCCTATTTGCCCCTCGTGCCATCCGTTCCATCATCAATGGCTATGACATCAGCCATTTCACTCCTAAACTCTGAAACTTGCTTTCTCAATCCCTCTGCGCTTGGCCCTCCCTCCTTACCTTCAAATCCTGAGTAAAGACCTTCCTATTTGATTGTGCTTAAGCTCACTTCCCCCTTCCCGTGGCTCGTTGTCAGACTCCATCACCTGAAAAGCTCTCCGGGACTCTACCCGGTATGAGGACACTACATAAATGCAAGTTGATGTTGTTGTGTACAGAGACAGCCTTAGTCAAAGTTAAAAATGACATTATGACTATTTTCCACCAGGACTCTCTGTCTCCTCTTCCTCATTGGTGGGTCCACTGCCTTTGACACTGTTAAACATTCTATTCTTCTCCACCGCCTCACCTCTCAGCTCCACCTTCACAGTTCTGTCCTTGTTTGTCCGTACCTTTCCCATCGTCTGCACTTTGTTTCCACCGACGGCTTCTCCTCCTGCCTCACACCGTCACGTGGGCATCCTCCCAATAGGAAAGGCGCTGTGTGAAATTCAAGTTATTGCTATAATAATCTTTATAACAGGACTTTTTCTTGATGAAGCAATGGGAGAGAATGGATGAAGGTCACGTGGTTGAGGTTGTTTACACGGATTTTCAAAAAGCATTTGATAAGAGACTTGTAAGCAATATAGAAGCCCACGGTATTCAAGAGACCATAGCAACATGGATACGGAACTGGCTGGGAGACAGAAAGCAAAGAATGGTCATGAACGGTTGTTTTTCTGACAAGGGAAGTGTGCAGTAGTGTCCCCCAGGGGTCGGTATTGGGACCACTGTTGTTGTTGATCGACATATATTACCTGGACTTGGTTACAGGGAATACAATTTCCAAGTTTGCAGATGATACTAAGCTCGGAACAGTAGTAAACAGTGAGGAGTCTGCAAGAGGACATAGACTGACTGGTAAAATGGGCAGACAGGTGGCAGATGAAGTTTAATGTGGAGAAATGCGAAGTGATACATTTTAGGAGGAAGAACGAGGAGAGGCAATATAAGCTGATGGTACAATCCTAAAGGGGATGAAGGAACAGAGAGACCCGGGCGGTCATACAAGTAAATGTTTGAAGGTGGCAGGACAGGTAGATAAAGCTGTTAAAAAGTATACGGGATACTAGGTTTCATAAATAGGGACATAGAATACAAAAGTCCTGAAGTTATGATGAACCTTTATAAAACATTGGTTCGGTCTCAGCGAGAGACTATTCAGTTCCGGGCACCACACTTTAGGAATGATGTGAAGGTATTGGAGAGAATGCAAAGGGGAATTATCAGGATGGTACCAGGAATAACTATCCACCAGTTTCAGGGGAGGCTAGTGAAGCGAGGATTATTCTCCTAGAAGCAGGGAATGTTAAGAGGAGACTTAATAGAAGATTTCAAAATTATGAAGGGATTCGATAGGGTGAACAAGGAGAAACCACTTCCACTGGCGGGTGGGTCGGTAACCCGAGGACACCGATTTAAAACAGTTGTTAAAAGAAACAGAGAGGAGGGGAGGAGAAATGGTTTCACACAGTGAGTTGTTCGGATCTAGAATACATTGCCTGAAAGGCTGGTGGAATCCAATTCAATAGCAAATTTTAAGAGAGAGGTGGATAATTATTTGGGAAGGACAGGTTTGCAGGGCTATGGGGAGAGCACAGGGAAGTGGGATTCATTTGGATAGCTCTTTTCAAAGAGCCGGAACAGACACGATGAGCCGAATGGCTTCCTTCCGTGCTGTGTAATTCTATGATTCTATGATTCTAATTTGCTGCAAACAGCCCTCTAACGTAGGGGAATCCTGTAGGGTATTGTCTCAGAAGCAAAAGGACCTGGGATCGATTCCTGGGTAGCGAGAAATCTTAGGCAAGTTTTCTTAAGGGATTCTTAAGGGTCTTGACAGGGTAGATAATATGAGACTGTTTCCCCTGGTTGGAGAATCTAAAACCAGGGGCCATAGTCTCAGGATTAAAGGTCAGCCCTTTAGAACTGAGTTGAGAAAACATTTCTTTACTCAGTGGGTAGTGAAGTTATGGAATTCTCTACCCCAGAAGGCTGTGGATGCTCAGTCATTGAACATATTCAATTCAGTTCGATTGCATTTAATCAATTGAGATCGATAGACTTTTAAAAACTAAAGGGATTAAGGGATATGGGGATGGGGCGGGTAAATGTAATTAGGTTAGTAGATCAGCCATGATCTTATTAAATGGCAGGGCAGGCTCGAAGGGCCGAAGGTCCTACTCCTGCTCCTATTTCTTATGTTCTTATGTTACTCCACTCACACGTCACTGTTTACATAGCAATAAGTAGGAACTCGGTTGTTAGTCGATTAGCGGATTTTTATTCCATGGGTAATAATCCCTTCAAAAAGAAATTATAGATAATAAGAATAATTTGGTACATTTTGCCTCTTTCTGGCCCCAACCACTGCAGAGATCTTTAACGTCCGCCGGAGGAGTGAACAGACGGAGAGTGAGATTTATCATCTCATCCGAATACAGTGTCTTTAATAATGCAGTGTCTAACGTAACATAGTGCTGCAGCATCAGCCTGGAAATTGGGCTCAGGGCGACTCATGATTTTAACTGCCACCTACTTGGCTTCCGAACCAGATTTTTATTCCCTGTCAAATTATTTCTTTGTGTTTTGAAACATTTACCCAATGTCTCAAAGTCCAAGGTTTGTGATGTATCTCTGACAAACAAACAGTGAGGCAACAGGTTACACTGGTGACCGCCAATGGACATTGTCCTCGTTGGGGACGTCCGGGCACCTCCCATTTCTAACAGTAGTTGGACTGGGAACACGACAGTCAACTCATCCACAGGACAGGAACAGTCTCATTCACACACACACACACACACATACACACACATGATTGCACAGAACCATTCCTGAACACACAAAATCACACACTCACAAACATATTCTTGAACATACAGACATATGCAAACACAGGCAAACAACGACAAAATGCATTTGCATTGCACCTTTCACGTTGGGAGGCGTTGGACATTGAGGGGTTCTGTACCCAAAATGGGGGTTGTGATAGGAGAGGAGTGGAGGCAAGCGTGGTGGACGTGGGAAAATGATCAAAGTCCCCTTCAAAAATGGAGGTCTTAGAAGGGCCTTGAAGGAGGCGAGGGAGTGGGTGAGGCAGATGGGCTCCAGGATGAAGTTCCATGGTGTGGTGGTCAGAAAGGCTGAAGGCCTGACCACCGACAGTTGAGCACGCAGGGCTAGGGGCACGGTGCGAGCCATTGCCTGTCGAGCGGAGGGAGTGGACAGGTTGGTGAAGTTTAATAAGATGCAGAGGGAGGGTGAAATTTTGGAGGTGAGGAGAAGGATCCTGAACTTGTTCCTCTGGGGGAATGTGGAGCCAGTAAAGCCAGGCGAGGTTGGGGGTGAAAGGCTCATGAATAGTCTCATAGGTCAGTGTGGGAGAGGACACAAGCTGTAAAATTCTGAATGATCCCAAAGTGTTTCACAGGATTCACTGTAAAGTGTAGCGACTGTGAGTTATGTAGGTGAATGTGGCAGCCAATTAGCATTCCTTTCTCTTTTCAAACAGCGCTGTAAAATCGTAGAAATTTGCAGCACAGAAGAAGAGCATTTAGCCAATCGGTGGTGCCAACTCCTTAAAGAGCAATCATTCCAGTGAAATTTCCCTTCCTTTCCCCCAATTTTTCCTTTCTAACCATTTTGTCGAGCTCCCTTTTAATAGGTAATATGAATTCTACCTCAATCTAATATTAACAATGATAGTAACTGTATATAATCTAATATTAACAGTCACACCTCTATGTAGTCTTATATTTGTGGAGTCCTGTAGCTCAGTGGTTAGAGCACTCGCTTTGCAAGCGAGAGACCTGAGTTCAATCCCAGGCAGAGGGCGAAACCTTGGGCAAGTTTCCTTACTCCACACAGAGCCTAATAATAATCCCTCCAAAACCAAAAAACAATAATAAATTGGTCATTTTCAATCTACGACCGTCTGTGGGACATTGCTGTGCGCAATTGGCTGCCGCGTTCGCCCACAAATATACAGTCAATTCACTTTACAGTGTGTTCTGTGAAGCGCTTTGGGACGTCCTCCTGACGTGAAAAGCGCTATATCAAATGCAAGGATTATTATTATTATTGTGGACGCCCTGGAGGAGCACCCAGACCCGGACCTCGGCGCAGAGGCCATCCTTCTGGGCCATCTCCGACCCCCATCACACCAGCCCTAGCCAGGCTCCGCCGGTTTCCAATTACTGAACAGATCAATTTCAAGATCTTCTCACTCGATTTCAAATCCCTTCATGCCCTCACACCACCTCTCAGATCTGCTCCACCATCCGCTGCCTCCGCTCAGCTGGCTTCCGCTTCCTGTTTGTCCATTGTCCCCTCTGTTCTCTTTGACCGTGCCTTCAGCTCCCCTCTCGACTCTCTTCCCCCTCCTCGCTCGCTCCCTCCCTTCCCTCCCCTCACCCTGACCATTTTCCCCCTCCTTGCTCCCTCCCTTCCCTCCCCTCACCCTGACCATTTCTCCCCTGCTCGGGACATGACCCAACTGTGCAGCGCCTTGGGACGTCCTCCTGACGTGAAAGGCGCTTTATAAATGGAATCTTGTTGTTGTTGTTGTTGTTTCACTGTCGGTGGAGGTGCCTTCAGCAACGACCCCCCCCAAAACTCTGGAACTCTCTCCTTCAGTCCCTCTGCCTTGTCCCCTCCCGCCCCACTTTCAAATCCTGCCTAAAGACCTTCGTTCTTGATTGCTTACAGTCACCTCCCTCTCCCTCTCCCCTTGGCTCGGCGTCAGATTCCGCACTGTGAAACGCACCGGGACGTTACCCCGCGTGAAAGACGCTACATAAATGCAAGTTGCTGTTGCTGTCGACTGGAACAGGGACCTCAAAAGGTTCAGATGAAGTTTAGGTCTCAGCAGGGGATGAAGCCTGCATCCTCAATGCACTTAAGGCTGTAGGCTATGAGTGTGGGTGATATGTGCACCCAGCGATACCCTGTGCTGATCAAAATCCTCTTCCTGCCTCCACTGTCTGAGCACATCAAAATCATAAGAACATCTCTCAGAGGCTCGGTCTCTCCTTTGCCACATAGAAGGTCAAGAGATTCGCCTCTTCCTTTCCCAAGAGCAAGGGTGCGTTCTCGCTCTTCAAACAAACATGTGGGATGGTGGGTGACACTCGCTTGCGTTTCCATGGGCACCAGGTCATGCTCTCTACTTCCAACCTGCGGTTCCATGGCCGCGGTGCGGAGTGCAGAACGTAACAGCACTCGATCATGTAGTGGTGATTGGAATGGCTTGTCCTATGCTCTTCAATTACATTGCTCGACGTCGCTGGGAACCTCGGACCACCGGCCAGTCACCTTCAATATCAAAAGGACAACCCTTGGTCTTCTTGGGTGGAATGCTGACCCTGTGACATGTTGGAACTGTTGGTATGCCTCGAGTGCTGCAGCTAAGCGGTTAGAGCACTCGCCTCGCAAGCAAGAGGACCTGCGTTCAATTCCCAGTAGGGCGAAATGTTGGATAATTTTCCTTACTCCACAACCCTCTCTTTACCTAGCGGTAAGAAGAAACCCGATTGTTGGTCGATTGGTGGATCGTTTTTCTGAGGGTAATGATCCCATTCCAAAAATAAGTAACGAATTCTACTGGCTGGTGGGGTTGGTAACCCGAGGACACCAGTTTAAAATAGTTGTTAAAAGAAACAGAGGGGAGTTGAGAAGAATTTTTTTCACACAGTGAGTTGTTCACATCTGGAATGCATTGCCTGAAAGGGTGGTGGAAGCCGATTTGATAAGAACTTTTAATAGAGAAATAAATGATTATTGGGGGAGGACAAGTTTGCAGGGCTATGGGGAGAGAGTGGGGGAGTGGGATTGATTTGGATAGCTCTTTTAAAAGAGCTGACACCGACACGATGGTCCGAATCGCCTCCTTCTGTGCTGCATAATTCTATGGTTCTATGATTCTAAATAATAATAAGTTGGTCACTCAATCCACGACTGTTTGTGGAACACTGCTGTGCGCAATTGGCTGCTGCATTTCACCCCCAAAATATATAGTCAATTCAAATATTCATATACAGAGTCGTACACTCTGTGAAGCGCTTGAGACATCTGGAAGATGAGTTGAGGTGCAATATCACATGGAAGGATTATTATTATACCCATAGGGACTGCATCTGTAAGCACGGAGTCTAACCTGCACTGAGATATAGAGACCTCACTCCGCTGGCCTCACCCTCACTGGCCTCACTCCTGAGAACCCGCCCCGCTGGCCTCACTCCCTGGGACCTTCTCCCCCCACACCGAGAATTTGTTCACCCACCAGCCTGGAGCCACGAGACCTTAACTTGACTGTAGTCACATAGTGTTGGGGTTGGAATTAACTGTTTTTGTGCCAGTGACCAACCAAATGAAAAGCAGTGTTCCTGACCATCGGACGGACAAGAAAGAGATCCTTGAATCAGCACAAAACAACACCACCCAATACACCACCTCCAGTTTGACAATAAATGGAAGCTCTCACAACAATGCTCTGTGGCAGATGTATCGAAAGATATATATCAAGCCGAAATAGTGGGGTATCCTGCCACTGTATAAATCATTGGTACAGTTCTGGTCATGCAATACAAAAAGGAAATTGGAGAAGTCGAGACGATACAGAGGAGGACAACCAAAATGATTTGAGGGAATGGAAAGACTGGACTATGACGAGCGACTAAGTAAATTGGGCATGTTCACGCTGGACAAGAGAAGATTGAGAGGCGATAGGATTGCTGTTTTTAATTCGAAAGGGGCAAAACAATATGGACCACGACAGGCTGTGTCAACTTGTCCAGAATAATTAAAGCAGAGGACACGGCTCGTGTTTGAAGGAGGGTAAATTCAGAACGAATCTACGCAACCACTATTTCAGTGAGCGAATAGTGAACCTGGAGAATTAGATTCAGTATACAACACTGATCAGACAAACGTTGAAAGATCTGGGAGTTTACTGACCAGAGAGTTACCACGAAGAATAAAACTCATTATAGCGACAAGCCGCAGAGGAGGGTTATGATATATATGACTTGGGATCCATACAATTGCAACCCATCGTTATAATGAGGCCACGATAGTCAAGTTCACCGTGTGTGCTCATGGACTTGCATCCATGCTTTAAAAAAAAGACGAACTTCTCGATCATCTATTTACCGCCAATGTTTCTTCCTCTGTGTTGTCTATAACTGGAAGTTTGACTTGCAATTCAGCTTGATATTTAACACCGGAAACATATAAGGTCAGCGATGCCCCGTTGACCCAGAAGTCAGCCATTTTAGCATGCAGCTTTATTTCTCACCTACAAAAACCACAGAGTCATTCAATTTTCAAGTACGCGTTGTCAAACACTTTGAGACTTCACATGAGGTAAAGGGGAACAGAAGAGTGAGCAATGGGTGAATACTAGTGCAGAGTATAAATATTGGCACGGACTAGTTGGGCTGAGTGGCCTGTTTCTGTGCTAAACATTCTTTGTAAACCTTTGAGGCTCTCAACAATGTGATATTGCACGATATCAAATGGAAGGATTATTTATTATAATATTATTATGGAATGCACACTGCAAGCTTGTTATGATTGAATAGTGAAACTCGCTGTAACACTCTGTAAGGCCCAATGCCCTATAGCATTCAAAAGCTTTGAGATGTAAAATAAATGAAATTTATATAACTATTGTGTTAACAGTTGCAGTTTCTGGTAAGCTGTCTATTTCCAGGGATGCTATAACAAGTCATACAATGGCTATCAGTTAAAACTCATGTACAGAATAGTGGCTCACAAACAATTTATTCTCTCTTGATCAAAGGAGGAATAAATGGCAAATGTATGAGCCTGTGTTGCCACAGTAGAAATTTTTTTTTAGTTTTTTAGTTTTTTTAGTTTAGTTTTTTTAGTTTTTTAGTTTTAAAATTAAAATTTGAGAAGATAAATTCATAAATCATTCTTAATTTTAAAAAAAAAGCCTTACATTTGATATAATGCCTTATTACATCATCGAGACATCTTAAAGGGCTTCATAGAATATATTGTAGACCGAAATGACTGAATATTTTGTGGGTAAAACACGGCATTCAATTATTATCCCACAAACAGCCATGCATTGAGTGACCATTTTTTATTTTGTTTTGAGGTTTATTACTCCCAGAGAGCGATTTGCCAAGGTTCCTATTTACCGCTTGGAAAAAGAGAATGTGAAATAAGGAAACTTGCCTAAGGTTTTGATCTTACAGCTCATGTTCTTGTTTGCTTCTGTCAGTGAAGCACTCCTTTGGAGAAGTTGACATTGCTGCATCAAAACGGACAAGCAATTACAGCCACCAAGTAAAATGTAGGCAGGAACTGAGGGCAAAATATTTATTGCTGTCTGTGACAGGGAGATAAACCCTGTCACTGACCTTGGTGGTGATCAATCTGGACAGTCGTGCCAAGAAGGATTTGTAATTTGTAAGTCCTGCAGGTGGCAGCCTCTCAAGCTGATTCTGTGATCTTCTATGAAGTGGAACCACGCAAAAGGGGGCTCCTGGTACCCAGTACGACATATATTGTGGTCCAACCATCGGCCAACTAGGCAGCTACTGCAGGACTGCGGCTTACACGTCCATTTACCAATCTCACAAATTAGACCGAGCGCTTGTTCCGCTGAGTGCTTCCTTACCAAATACGTGCAGGTGTGCTTCATTCTTCCGCAGCGTTGGAGTTGAGCTGTCACTGTGTCCTTGGGCCCTGTGCTCCACCACTTGTGGCCGCACTTTCAGGCACTACGTTTGACAAAACTCTGGAACACTCTCCCTCTAGTCCTCCAGCTTGCCCCTGCCCTCTCACCTTGCCTCCATCTTCAGATCCTGTCTCAAGACCTTCCTCTTCGACTGTGCCTACAGTCACCTCCCGTCTCCCTCAGCTCGGAGTCGTGCTCCACACTATCAAACGTCTGCTGGCTCCAGAAAGCAGTCCCTCACACGACTGAAACTTTCTGTCAACAAATTAGTAGGTGATCTCTCAGTACAAAACAAAAAGTTACAAACCACATACAATTTTTTTCTGAAAGTTGCGTTTCCGCAGATTTGTTCTGAATTTACCCCTTGAATTATTATAATAACAGTGGTTGAATTTGACATAGCGACTGATCGCATCTTTGAGACGTCTCAAAGACCTTCACAGAATACACTGTAAAGTGAATTGACTGTACATTTTGTCGGCAAAATTCGGCAGCCAAATACGCACAGAGGTGTCCCACAAACAGTCACTGATTCGGTGCCATTATTATTATCAATTGAATTTTTTAAAAGGCATTTTTACTCCCGGAAAGCAATCCGCCAATCCACTATCAACCAGGTTCCTATTTACTGCTAGGTAAACAGAGGCGAGTGGATAAGCAAACGTGCCTAAGGTTTCGGCCTGTACAACAGAGAAACATAACTTTGATTCGCCTTATTCACCTTAGGTAGGGGGGTAAACAGTGAGAAGGATAGGAGCCGACTGCAGAAGACATAGACAGAATGGTAAAATGGGTACACACATGGCAGATGTGTTTCAATGTGGAGAAATGCGAGGTAATGCATTTTGGTAGAAAGAATGAGGGGAGCAATAGAGGCTGGTAATACAATCATAAGGGGGGGGTAAAAGAACAGAGAGACCTGGGGGTTCAGGTAAATGAATCCTTGAAGGTGGCAGGACAGGGAGATAAAGCTGTAAAAAGGACATGTGGGATACTAGGCTTTATAAACATGGGCATAGAGTACAAGAGTCAGGAGGTTATGATTAACCCATATAAAACATTGGTTAGGCCTCAGATAGAATACTGCGCCCAGTTCTGGGCACCGCACTATAGGAAGGATGTTAAGGCATTGGAAACGGTGCAGAGGAGATTTACGAGGATGGTACCAGGAATGAGGGACTGTGATGATGAGGAAAGGCGAGAGAGGTTAGGATTATTCTCATTGGAGCAGAGATGGTTACGAGGAGACCTCGTAGAGGTCTTCAAAATCATGAGGGGATTTGACAGGTTAGAAAGGGAAAAACTGTTTCCACTGGTGGGTGTGTCGGTGACTCGAGGTCACAGATTCAGAATAGTCTCTAAAAGAAGCCGCGGGGAGGTGAGAAGAAATGTTTTCACGCAGCGAGTTGTTCCAATCTGGAATGCATTGCCTGAAAGGCCGGTCGA
Organism: Callorhinchus milii; assembly: GCF_018977255.1. NCBI lineage: Eukaryota > Metazoa > Chordata > Chondrichthyes > Chimaeriformes > Callorhinchidae > Callorhinchus > Callorhinchus milii. The sequence goes on from NW_024704771.1 coordinate 3,279,634, forward strand.
GGCCGATTCGATAACTACTTTTAAAAACGGGGTGGACGGGTATTTGAGGAGGACGGGTTTGCAGAGTTATGGGGAAAGGGCTGGGGAGTGGGATTGACATTACACTGCTCTATTCAAAGAGCCGCACAGACTCGATGGGCCAAATGGCCTCTTTTTTTTGTGCTGTACGATTCTATGATTCTACGACTTTATGATCATCCAACAAAAAGGACTGAGTATGTCTCTTGGAACCCATTCCAACTTCTCCTGGTTGGTAACTCTTTACCCAGCAAGCTCATGTGTGAGTTTTACTCCCTCTCTCCGTCTCCTGAGAAAGTTCTTCGCAAACACTTGCTGAATCTCAGAGGATTGTGGAACAAAATCTCCATAACGTGATGATTATTATTATCATTATTAAAAACTGCAGAGTATTTGGTCGTTCCCACATCCCCACACTCACTAATGGTATATTAAAAAGATCTAATGCTTGCTATATCATGCTCATCATGGGATAATCACACATGATCCCGTCTGTTACCACCTTGTTATCCCGATTGACAGGCATGATCCACTTTTTCAACTGTTTGTTGAAAGGGCAGGAAGTAACCGAGGTAATTTGGTCCAGAGTATCTCCTCTCTTAATAATAATCCTTGCATTTGATATAGCGCTTTTCACATCGGGAGGATGTCCCAAAGCGCTTCACGGAATATACTGTAAAGTGAATTGACTGTATATTTGTGGGCGAACGCGGCAGCCAATTGCGCACAGCAATGTCCCACAAACAGTCGTAAATTGAAAATGACCAATTTATTATTGTTTTGTTTTTTTGGAGGGATTATTATTAGGTGTGTGGAGTAAGGAAACTTGCCCGAGGTTTCGCCCTCTGCCTGGAATTGAACTCAGGTCTCTCACTTGCAAAGCGAGTGCTCTAACCACTGAGCTACAGGACTCCATATGAGACTTTATACATCTGCGCTCTGTTCAGGGTGAATGTTGAAGATCCTGCATCACTGTTGAAAAACATAAGAGTCTCTCCCGGTGTCTTGGTCGACAATCCCAGATTTACATAGTTCAGACCATTTGATCCAGACCATTTGGACATTTGGCCCAACCAATTTGGGCATGTAAATATATAGTGACCACTATAGATACAAAAAATATATGGACCGTACAGTACGGAAACAGGCCATTTGGCCCAACCAGTCTGTCCAGTATTTATACTCCACGTGAGTCCACGTGAGGGTGGGTGGGGGGGGATGGCGGAAGCAGGGAGATTGAAGCACGGATGAAGAGGAGGGTCTTGGGATGGGTCTTGAAGATGGCCAGGGTGGAGGCGAGGTGGAGGGACTGCGGGATGGAGTTCCAGAGGGTGAGGGCAGCGTGGCGGAAGGTCTGCCCACCAATAGTGGAGCGAGCAAAGTGGGGGATGTGGAGTAGGCCAGAGCCCGCTGAGCAGAGGGAGAAAAATGGATGGTAGGGGGTTAGGAGGCCGGAGAGATAGGGGGGAGCAAGACTGTGGAGGGCTTTGAAGGTTAGGACCAGGATCTTGAACTCTATGTGATGGGAGTTGGGCAAGGATGGGAGTAATAGGATTGCGGAGCCTGGTGGGGGAGAGGACACGGGCTGCAGAGTTCTGGATGATCTGCAGCCTGTGGAGGGAGGAGTTGGGGAGGCCGACAAGCAGTGAGTTTGCATAGTCGAGCCTCAATGTAATGAAGGTGTGTATGAGGGATTCAGTGGCCTGCGGTGTGAGACAGTGTTGGAGCCGGGCGACATTGCTGAGGTGGGGGAAGGCAGAGCAGGTCATGGTGCAGATGTGGGGTAGAAAGGATAGATGAGGATAGAGTGGTCGACATGAAGAAGTTCCTCCTAAATTCTCTTTTAGATTTCCCCCAACACTATCTTATACCGGTTGAGGAGTCTCCAAAGAGTTGGAACGGCCTAACTGGGCTATTCTACCCTTTTACAATTTAAACACCTCCATTGGATCCCCTCTTAAATGTTTAATCTCTGCTGTAAAACGTTCTAGCCCAGTTCGTCTTATCCTGATAACAGTAACCTATGAGCCCTGATGTCATGCTCATACTCATACTTTACTCTTTCCATCACTGCTATATACTTGTAGTGTGGCAACCAGAATTGGAAAAGGGAGAGAGTGTGTGTGCCGTCGGAGTGTGTATGGGTGCTCATGTGTATTTTGTGTGGTGTATTTGTGCATGCGAGTGTACTTGTGTGTTTGCGTGTGTGTCTGTGTGTGAGAGATGTACACCAATTCTTATCAGGACACAGGTTGAGGTGACTGTCCTGCTCCCAAGTCTAACTACCGTCGGGAATAGGAGTTGGCCAAACTTTCCCAAAGAGGACAATAACCTGTTGCATCCCTGTTTGTTTGTCAGAAACACTTCGGGGACCCTGGACTTTGAGACGTTGGGTAAATGTTTCCAAACATAAAGAAATAAGTTGGCAGCGAATAAAAATTGAGCAGAAGCTGAGTGGGTCACGGATCGAACCTTGTGCCATCCCCAAGCTCCACGTCAAGGCTGATGCGGCAGCTCAGTGCTGTGGGAGTACAACATTGTCAAAGACATGGTCCTCTTCATGAGATGTTACACTGAGTTCTCATCTGTGTTCTGTTCAGGCGGATGCTGAAGATGTATGTGGGACTGCCAGTGTGGGTGTGGTGGAGGGGAGGAGGGCTTTACGGGGTTTACGAGTGGAGTCCAGTAACTCGGTGGTTAGAGCACTTGCCTCGCAAGCCAGCGACCTGGGTTTGATTCCCCGTCGGGCAATACACTGGGCAAGCTTGCTTGCTTCACACGCCTCTGTTTACCCAGCAGTAAGTAGGAATCTGGTGGTTGGTCAATTGGTGAATTGCTTTTCTGGGGGCAATAATTCCTTCAAAAAATAAACAAATGCATTAAAAATAGATTGGACACTCAATCCCCGACTGTTTGTGGAACGCTGCTGTGAGCAATTCGCTGCCGCGTTTCGTCCACAAATTATACAGTCAATTCACTTTACAGTATGTTCTGTGAAGCGCTATGAGACATCGCAAAGACGTGATAAGGCGCTATATCAAATGCAAGCATTATTATTATTATTATTATTATTATTACCGGTGAACACCCGCCTGGAGAAATCACTCATGTGCTTTGTGCATGTCGCTGTACCCAAATCGCCTGTCAGCTCACCTACAAAACCCTCAGTCACAACACTAATTTTCACCCACAAAGTATAGAGTTAATTCACTTTAGAGTATATTCTGTGAAGCACTTTGAGACGTTGTGAAGATGTGATTAAAGCGATACCACAAATTCAAAGATTATTATCATTGACTGAAAATGTTGATAATTCTTACATTTGATATAGAACCTTTCGCACTGCAAAGACATCTCAAAGTGCTTCATGAGATTTTATTGTAAAGTATACTGACTGCTTATTGTACTCAAATGCAGCACTCAATTGCCACACTGCAAATTCCTGCAATCAGCTGTGAAGTGAGTATAATAATAATAATCCTTGCATTTGATATAGCGCTTTTCACGTCGGGAGGACGTCCCAAAGAGCTTCGCAGAACACACTGCAAAGTGAATTGAGTCATTTTCAGATTTAATGTCTCGGTTTAATGTCTCACCTGAAGAATGCCGCCACATACCACACAGGTCTCTCCCAGCACTGCACTTGAGTGTCAGTCTGAACACTGCGCTCGAAGTCCCCGACCTCTGTCGCACACTGTCACGCATTTTGGTTTGACAACTTTTCAATTTTGTAATAGTGCCAGAGAGGTGCAAAGTTAGTGAATTATTTTTCGCTCTCGCTCGTGCTCTCCCCCGCCTCCTCCTCCTCCTCTCTTTTGTAGGTGAGCCGACAGGCAATTTGGGTACAGCGACATGCACAAAGCAAATGAGTGATTTCTCTAGGCGGGTGTTCACCGGTCATAATAATAATAATAATATTAATGCTTGCATTTGATATAGCGCCTTATCACATCCTTTACTTCACTGTCTCCTTGGGTTTCTCTCTCACTCAGTCTCGTGCTCTCTCACCCTCTCTCTATCAGTCGCTCTCCCTCACCCTGTCACTCTCTCTCTCTCTCTCTCTCTACCCCACCCGTCCCGCATATTTTCTCTCATTTTTTTACTTCTCCATCTCCCTGCATTTATCGCTTTCTCAGTCTCTCTCTCTTTGTGCCCCTCTTCCTGGCACTCACCCTATCACCAAGATACGCAGTGGAGTCAATAAATGACTAGAGGTCAATACTGGTTGATAGAATGTACAAAAACAAGGCAGAAGATCAGAGGATAGTGAGAGAGGGGCAGAGTGAGAGAGAGAGAGAGAGAGAGAGAGAGAGAGTGTAGAGACAGAGTGAAAGATTCTGAATGAGAGTGAGAGGGGTTGAGTGTAACAGCGAAGAGCAGAGAGTAAGATAGCTATAGTTTCTTCGTAGATCAGCCTGGGATTTCACCCGCAGCCATGGAGCTCCTCCAGAGCTTCCTGTGGCTCTCAGCTCTCCTGCACTCAGCTCAGGCTGCCCCTTCGTATGTTGCTTCCGTGTCGTTTTACTCCAGAAATGTTGAATAGGGAATATTAATTTATATTTGTGTGAGCTTGAGAGTGAGTGAGTTTGTGCGCCTGTGTGTGTGTGCGTGTGAGAGAGTCAGTGTGTTTGCCTGTTTATATCCGCGCATGTGTGTATGTGACAGGGTGTGAGCGTTTGATTGCGACTATCTATCTATATATGTGATAGAACGTGTGTGTCTCTGTGTGAGCGTGTGTATTTGTGTGTGTGTCAGCATGATTTAGTATGTCAGTATGTGTGAATATGCATATGAGTGCAAATAAGTGTGTGTGTGTGTGAATAAGTGTGCGTATAATTGTGTGTGAGCAAGAGTGTCAGTGAGGGTGTGAGTGACTACAGATGCACATGAAGGTGTGTGGGCATATTTGAGATGTGAGAGTGAGTATGTGTGTGTGTGCAAGTTGTGTGAGTGACTGTGAGATGTGAGTGTGAGTGTGTGTGTGCAAGCCTGTGTGAGTGACTGTGAGATGTGAGTATGAGTGTGTGTGTGCAAGCTTGTGTGAGTGACTGTGAGATGTGTGTATGAGTGTGTGTGTGCAAGGATGTGAAAGTGAGGGTGAGATGTAAGAGTGAGTATGTGTGTGTCTGCAAGCGTGTGTGCGTGGGTGTGAGCATTAATGAGCATGTGCGTGAGTGTATACGTGTGAGTGACATGTGTATGAGATGAGCATGTGTGTGCAACGGTGTGTGATGAGTCAGGTTGTGTGTATATGGGCGTATATGTGTGTATGAGAGTGAGTGTGTCAGTGAGTGCACAGGAAATTTTATTTCAAGTGATGTTCCCCAGGACCGCGCTGACTAACCTACATTGTGCGTTCTAGTTACCTGATCAGTGCCCCTAACATCCTTCACATTGGGGTCGAAGAGACCGTCGCTGTACAGGTCGATGGAGTGAACAGACCTGTCTCCGTGGTCGTCTATTGCATGCACGAAGTCAGTCGCCAGAAGTGCTCGGAAGACGTTAGCTTCCAGTTAAACGCTGAGAATGATTACCAACAGTTTAAACCCATTACAGTGAGTCCCCAGTACTAATTCTTCTATTTGATACCACATTGGGAGGGGTATTCCTTGCACATCGTGGAGTCCTGCAGCTTACGGGTTAGAGCCCTCGCCTCGCAAAAGAGAGGACCTGGATTCGATTCTCGAGCAGGTCAAAACGTTAGGCAAGTTTTCTTATCCCGCATGCCTCTGTTCACCCAGCAGTAAGTAGGAATCCGATTGTTCATTGATTAGCAGATCATTATTGAGGGGTAGTAATCCAAATTAAAATAAATTTTAAAAATGTGGTTACTCAATCCACGATTATTTGCGGGACACTGCTGTGCGCAATTCACTGCTGCGTTTCGCCCACAAACTGTACAGTCAGTATATTTCAGTATATTCTGTGAAGCGCTTTTAGATGTCTCGAAGACATGATAAGGTACTGTATCGAGGCAAGAATTATTATTATTATTATCAGTGTTGTGTGGAGGGTGCTATAGAAATGCTCCCTCAAAAGCTTTCACGGGATGTGCTGTAAAGTGTAGTGACTCTGTGTTTTGTAGGTGAACATGAAGCTGATTTCCACGCAGAAAACATGGCACAAACAGCCATGAAGTGAATGAGTGATATTATATGAGATGATTGTTAGCGTGGATACTCCCCACTCCTCCCACCACCGCGCGCACACCCCCCACCCCCGACAATGTATTTGGAGAGTGGCGTTTAATTCCTTACCTGAAGGATGGCGGCTCCAACAAAGTGGCACTCCTTCCATCACTGTGTTGTGTCACTCTGGACTATGAGCTCAAAATACCTGACATTTTGCCTTAACCCATCACCTTCTGACTTGGAAGCGAGGATGGCCACGGCTGTGGCAGGCAGACTGACAGCTACGTTGGGTGGCAGCAACACATTCCAGGACTTTGGATAGTTAAGCACTGATCTGGCTGTATCTGAAGTGATGTAAATGTCGCTAACGCTCTTGCTTTAATGCTGCCAGGTGTCAGCTGATCTCGTTGAGAGAAAGGATTTGTGGAAACGGAAGGTGCCCTATATTTCTCTCGTGGCCGAAAGTAAGGAATTGTTCCAGTCAAGAAGGATGGTTCGTGTCTTGTTGTCTTCAAAACAAGGCTACATCTTTATACAGACTGACAAATCAATATACACGCCCAATGAGATTGGTAAGCAAAGATGTCCTGCAAAAAAAAAAAACTCTGCCTCTGATTGATGTCAAAACAATGTAAGGCAACGATGAGCAAGGCAACTGGATCCTGGCTGGTCAGTGACAAATGAAAATTAATACAGACAGACACCAGGAAGTGTTCCTTTACTCAGAAGTTAATTAACAACTGGAACATGTTGCAGGAAAGGGGTGGTTGAAGCCAGCAAACTGAATTTAAAAAATTGTCGATGATGTAATGAAAGGACAGTAAACTGGGTAGTCTGGAAAGGATGACATCATATTGGGCCAAAAGGCCAAACTAATTGAGTGATCTTGTAATCTATTTCCCAACTAATTTCCTATTCTTGACAAAATATACAACAGTATTATTATTGGGGAGTTCTATAACGTGTTGGTTAGAGCAATCGGCTGGTTGTTGGTTGATTGGCAGATCGCTTTTCTGGGGTTAATAACCCCTTAAAAGAAAATTGAGTCACTCAATCCATTACTGTTTGTGGGACACTGTTGTTCACAATTGGCTATTTTGTTTCGTCCGTATACAGTCAATTCACTTTGCAGTATATTCTGTGAAGTACTTTGAGACATCTCGAAGACGTGATAAGGCAGATTACCAAATGCAAGGATTATTAGTTACATCCAGACTTGATTACATCAACGCTCTGTTTGCCGGATTCCCCAGCTCTACACAAGCTGTAGACTATCCCGGACTCTGCTGTCGTGTCCCTCCGCACACCAGGTCCTTGCCACATTCTCCCTTGGCTCCATTCAGTTCCCCCAGCAACTCGAGCTCAATTCTCGTCTTCACTTTCAAATCTCTCCATGGACTCACCCAACCCTACCTCTCTCTGTCGCCTCCTACCACTCTGTGCTGCTCCCTTCTCTACTCAACCGGTTCAACCACAACCTGCTGTTGGGAGAGCTTCAGTCATTCTGCTTCTGAAACTCCATAATGTGGTCCCTCTGCCTCGTCCACTCCTTCTTGGAGTCTCTCAACCTTGCCCTCTCCCTCAAAGAGCCCTCAATCTCACCCACTCCCCAACTTTGCAGCCCATCTTAAAACCTATCTGTCCAACTGCACTTTTGGTCACCAATCTCACCCCACCTTAGCTCCCACCACTGCTCACTGAAATGCACTGAGGTGTCCTCCAGATGAAAGATGCTGTATAAATTTAAATTGTTTGGTTCTTTATTACGTTCTTCAATTCCACGTGTCTAAATGTTAGCTAATATTCTTTTAGGTCATGGCAGTTTCATCTTACACTCTCCCTGAGTCAGGAGGTTGTGGATTCAAGCCCTAAATCAGGGACTTTGAGCTCAAGGTCCAGGCTGATATACCTGTGTAGAGCTTTGCAATGTCAGAGGTGCCATCCTTCCAATGAAACATCCAAAGCGGAGGACTGTGCCCCATTTATATGGATATTAAGGATCTTGTAGTGCTAGTTGAAAAGAGTAGGGAGTTTTTTCTGATGTCCTGACCAACACATTCCCTAGGGGTACAGTTGATAGAGAGAAGCTAAGACGGAGGAGTTGAGACTGATAAGGTGAAACAGTGGAGTAGAGAGGGTGAGATAGAGAGGTGGAGACTGATGGGGGTGAGGGCTGAGGGGGGCAGACAGAGGGATAGAGGCGGTAAATTTCAGAGATTAGGGTGCAGTGACACAAGGCTTGGTCACTGATGGAGCAAGTGAAAGATGAGGGCATGGAACACTCATCACACTGGTGCCAGCTGAGCAAAGAGAGTGTCTGAGTCAAGGTCAGGAGGAGATTGCAGCAATAGAGAGAGCGATGCCAGGGCTGGAAGGGTTTGGTGAGTGTGAGGAGAGTGAAGTTGATCCATTGACAGCCAACGAAACCTGGTGATGACTAAGATAAAGAGCCGAAACAATTTCCTGTGAAGGAAGATCTTTTAGATTTTTTTAACGTGGATTGAGGATTTTTTTAGTTAATCTTTTAGTTGATGAAGACTTGGATTGTCAATTTATTTCAAATACTTCTTCTAATTGTTACTTTTACAGTCAAATACAGAATTTTTACTCTCGACCACTATATGAAACCAGTCAGCAAAACCATTCAAATATCCATATATGTGAGTATTCTCGTGGTTAATTTCATGTGCTATCTGTGTTTGGGATGAAGAGTGAGGTGGGCAATAAATAAAGCAAATAGAAAGCAGGCTTATCAATGGCAAATGAAGTTTAATACATATACATACAACATACTCCCTTTTGGAAGTATGATTAGGAAACACACGACTATATAAATGGATAAAATGTGCAAAAGGGAAGAGCAGGGAATTGGTTTGGAGTATGGAGCTCCAGTGGGGGAGTGAGCACCAGCACAGACACAATGGAGGAAGAAATCTGATTGGGATTGGAGTGCATATCTCCTGTTGGAGAGTCGGCACCAGCACACGAATAGAGGCAGAAAGAGCAGGAGAATTGCATCAGAGCATTCAAAATGTTCCATATGTTTAATATTTTCCACAGAATTCCGGGAACATGCGGATATACAGCGGAGATTTTATGTCGAATAAAATATCTGCCAAACAATTAAAGTTGCCTGACATTGCACTGTAAGTCTCTGTACTGGGGTAAACAGTGATTCCAAGCAAGCACCCCGGTGCTCACCGGGCTCCACTAACTCCCTATCACCGAGCAGATCGATTTCAAGGTCTTCACCTTCACCTACAAACCCATCCCTGGCATGCTCCTAATCTGGCTTCCCCCTTCCCCCCATCCACCCACACACATAGTCCTTTGCTTCCATCCCTCTCTCTGATCAGATAATTCAGGCCTGTTGTGTGTCTTCCGATGTTAGGGATATTGATCTCACAGTCGAGGATAATAATAATAATAATAATCCTTGCATTTGATATAGCGCTTTTCACGTCGGGAGGACGTCCCAAAGCGCTTCACAGAACATACTGTAAAGTGAATTGACTGTATATTTGTGGGCGAACGCGGCAGCCAATTGCGCACAGCAATGTCCCACAAACAGTCGTAGATTGAAAATGACCCAATTTTTTTTTTATTATTGTTTTTTGGTTTTTTTGGAGGGATTATTATTATCTTGTTGATACTCGTCAACAAGGTGATGTCTCACCACTGTAATCATAGACAGACTGCAGACATGGTTGGGAAGAGAGACTGCAGACATGGATCACCTCAAGAGCAGTGCTGGGAAGGCTCAGCATTGTTGGAGGTGTCAACTTTTGGATTAGACATTAAACCAAAGTCCAGCATGTGCCTGTTCAGTAAATTAAAGATCCCAATGGGCTATTTAAAAAGAGAAGGGAATTTCTCTCTCCTAGTGTCCGAAATACTGATTGTCCAACACCTTTGAACATCCTCCCAATGTGAAAGACGTTATGCAAATATAATTTTGTTGTTGACGTGGGAAACAATCTTCCAGATAAAATTGGTTATTCATTTCATGGATGTTTGTGGGTCTTTGCTGTGTGCAAATTGGCTGCTGCATTCACCACAACTTTAGGGTCACTACACTTTAGGGTGAATCCTTGGAGTATTTTGAGATAACTCGATAACGTGAATAAGTGATTATTATAACTCAAACATGGACTGGTCCAGAGATCAAATTATTATTATCAATATAAAATTATTTCACTCAATGCTGTTGTTTCATATCTAAAGGCCTGGGAACTGGAGAATAGAGGTGCAGTTTGCAAGCTTCCCGATGTCTCTACGTTCCGCACAGTTTGAAGTCAAGGAATTTGGTGGGTATGACACATTGCCACAATTTATCACAATGCGGAGATATAGAAAGTATTACTTTAATTTCACTTTATGTATCACAACCCAGACTTGATTATACCAATGCCCTGCCAGACACTCTAGCTCCTCCCGACACAGGTTTCACACCATCCAGATCTGTGCAGTCCATGTGGTTTCCTACACCAGGCTCCGCAGGCCCATAACACCCATCTTTGCTTAGCTTTCCGAGCTCCCCATTCCCCTAGCAGATCAAATTCAAGATCCTGGTTCTCACGTTCAAATCAGTTTATGGTTTTGTCCCACATTACCTCTGCCGCCTCATTCAACTCTATGAATTCAGCTGCTCCCTTTGCTGAATGAAAACCGATCTGCTATATGTCCCCTGTTCTAGCATCGACAGGCAGACTTTCAGCTGTTTTGGAAATGTCATAGAATCATAGATATTGGCAGCAAACGAGGAGGACCATTTTGTAAATAGAGTCCGCACAGAATCCCAGAAAAGGGAGATTATTCAATCCTTCAGCCCTACCATATCTCCAGACCCCTTCAAGCCTTCATATTCTTGTCTACTTCCCTCTTGAAGCCCATTATTTGAGATTTAGCTGGGTACTTTGCTGCTTCAGGCCAACCAAAATTATTGTTATATCTGAGGCTCCACACGAGACTCTACAGCTATTCATAAAATCATAGCATCATAGGATTATACAGCACAGAAGGAAGCCATTTGACCCATCGTGTCTGTGCCAGCTCTTTGAAAACAGCTATCCAAATGAATTCCCACACCCCCGTTCTCTCCCCACAGCCCTGCAGATATGTCCTGCCCAAATAATTATCCACCTCTCTCTTAAAATTTGCTATTGAATCGGATTCCACCAGCCTTTCAGGCAATGCATTCCAGATCCGAACGACTCACTGTGTGAAAAAATTTCTCCTCACCTCCCCTCTGTTTCTTTTAACAACTATTTTAAGTTGGTGTCCTCGGGTTACTAACCCACCCGCCAGTGGAAATAGTTTCTCCTTGTTCACCCTATAGAAACCCTTCATAATTGTGAAAACTTCTATTAAGTCTCCTCTTAACCTTCTCTGCTCCAGAGAATAATCCTAACTTCTCCAGCCTTTCCTGATAACTGAAGCCCCTCATTACTGGTAAATCTCCTTTGCACCCTCTCCAATGCCCTGATATCCTTCCTGAAGTGCGGTACCCAGAACTGCTCACTATTAGCCATGTTTGATCTTTTCAAAGTTCTTCCCAGTTTTGGAATCAAGGTGGAGGCTGAGCGTATGTTCTACCTGATAACAGCGGCAGAATTCAGTTTCACAATCATAGCAAAGTAAGTACACAAATTATCTTAAATGTGATGTCAACAAGAATGGAATTCAAGAGCAGTGGATGAATCCACGCCAATCTCAAACCTACAAAGTTTCTGGGGTGAAGGTCTGTAATATAGCAGACGAGGGAGGGAGTGAAGGACAAAATGGAAGACGCGCGGAAAGAAAGATGGAAGGAGGCAGAGAGGGAGGGAGTGCTGGATGGGGGAAGAGGGGGAGGAATTGAGGGAGGACTGGAGGGATGGATTACAAAGATGGAATAAAGGAACGAGGGAGGGAGCGATTGACGGAAAGACAGATAGAGGAAGGGGCAGGGGAGGGTTTTTTGTTTGTTTGATGGGAGAACTATTGGGACATTGATTAAAGCATGTCTTGACCCTGTTGGCAAATTAAATAAAAAAATCTGAATTTCACTCTTATGCGATCTATGTAGTGATTTTTACAATGTTTATTTCAATGAATGTTTCTTAGACACACATATGGTGAGCCTGTGGAAGGAATGGCATTTGTGAGATTTGGGATCATTGATGAGAAAAGCAACAACACATTCCTACGAGGCTTGGAACAGCAGCTCTCAGTGAGTATGGTGACAGGGCAGGGGAATTGTTAATTAATTAACTTGTTATCCATAGGTACAGAGAGCACATCAGCAAGAAGGTTACGTTCAATTATATTTTTGGTCTGACCATATGTGGAAATCCATCACTGTGTTAAGTCTCCAAAGTAGACTGGGAGTTCCACATATGTATGTCACATCGCTTTCACACGGAATGTAATATTTCTCCCTCTTCTTCATCATCTCCTGAATGAGGCCCATTAAGTGCTCATTAAACTCATAAGAACACAAGAAATGCTAGACAAAAAAGGACCAAGGTCCATCCACCTTCCTGGTGGTCGAATGCATATATGTACCGAACTACCTATGTACTATATCCATCATGTTATTTCCTGAAAGGAAACTATCTAATATGTGTTTGAAGGAATCAACATTTCCTGCTTCAACCGTCTCCCTAGGAAGCCTGTTGCACCTCATCCCTATCCTCTCCTGATCTCCCAGTTCATCTCCTTGCCTCTTTCACTGCTAACAGGGTCTGTTAATCCAGCAGCACAAGTGTCATACCCTTCAAAATAGCTGTCATCATCCTCGTCCTTAAAAAGAATGCCCGTACCTAACTAGCATCCGATCTCCAACTCTCCTTTTGGCTTCAGTATATTGGGATAAGTAATTGCTTCCTAATTTTGCTATTTCTTCTCCATGTAATTCCTCCATGAACCCTTCCCATCCAGCTTCCTTGCTACCCACAATATCGAGATTGCCCTGGTCAAGGTCTCAAATTACCTTCTCTCTATCTGTGACCATGGCTCTCTCTGCCTTCTCTCAACATCAACAACTTGCATTTTATAGCTCCACTCACGCAGAGTAGCTTCCTAGAGCGTTCGGTCCTCTCCTCTTTAACATTTAAATGCTCCCTCTTGATGATATAATCCACAGACATTGGCTTAACTTACATATGTTTGCAGATGACACCTAACTCTGTCTCCCTGCCTACACCCTTGATTCAAGTGCTGATCTAACCTATTGCCCTGTGGACATCAAGTTCTGGGTAAAAAGTTTCTCTAGTTGAATGTTGAAGGTGTATCTCAAGATCTTCCTCTTTGACTTAGTCTTTGGTCATCTTCCCATCTCCACCTGCTTCGCTTGGACCCCTCCTGAATCCCAGCCTCAGCTTGGTGCAAATCTTCTACTGCCCATTACATTGGGACGATGATATATAAATGTAATTTGTTGTTGTTGTTATTGGAAATTACCCATGTATGGGATGGAATACGCACTCTCTTCTCAGAAAAATGCCCCCCCCCCCTTACCTAATTCCAAAGATTGTTAGGCGCAGGTTACAAGAGCTAAAGTATGTGGACCTCAGAATATGGTAATTGCTAGAGTTTACCATCTAAAACTGTTTCGCTTGCCATTGAAAGCGGTTGCTGTTAACTTTCAAGCTGTTTGTCCAGCTAGAACCACCATTGGGGTTTTGGCTTGAATGGTTAATGGGAGCTGAGTGGGAAGAATTCCTATCCCAGTGACTTGTCTTCCCCTCCAAGACCTGCTGATGAGCTAGGCTGTTGGCTATCATGGACAGTGCCCTCAGGAATCCATAAGGGCATGGTCTTCCAACAGTCACAAGAGGATGGGGGAGACAAATTTAAAGCAACCACAAAGGAGTAATTAAAAGGGAAATTGAAAGAAGTTCATGAGCTGTGGAGGAAGAGAGGAGAGAGCCTTTAGACGTCTTGCACACACCATAATAAAACACTTAAAATGTGAATTTCAGATGAGGAATGGAAGAGTGGAATCATCAATTTTGACTGAGAAGATAGCAAAGACTTTGAAAGATGGACAGTCAATGGAGCAGTTGCTTGGGCATTACCTGTATATGGCAATTACTGTTTATGAAACAAGCAGTGAGTGAAACCTTTCAATTGATATTGTTTTGTCAGCTAGATGCCGGACACACACTGAAACCCATCACCATGGTCAAGCTAGTCTCCAACTATATGCAGAAACCCACCAACGTGATCAGACATGTGTCTGACACACAGGCTCAATCTGGTTTGGAAACTCGTAAGCATGTTCTTTGCAAGTGTCAGACAACAAACTTATCAAGGTTTGTGCGTGTGACAGGTTTTCATGGGATGGGTTTCCACATGTGTCACCGGCTGACCAAAAACTATAGAAACAAATAAAAACTTAGAATCATAGAATTATGCAGCACAGAAGGAGGCCATTCGGCCCATCATGTCTGTTGCTGACTCTTTAAAAAGAACTATCCGAATCAATCTCACTCCCTCGCTCTCTCCCCATAGCCCTGCAAACTTGTCCTCCCCAAATAATTGTCTACTTCTCTCTTAAAAGTTGTTATCGAATCGGCTTCCACCAGCCTTTCAGGCAATGCATTCCAGATCCAAACAATACGCTGTGCGGAAAAAAAAACTTGAAATGCTGTTTGTAACTGACCAATCTCCCACACAGGTGGTGAGATGGAAGAAACAGAGATCCGCCAAGTCAAATTTGTCTCCTCTCCATATGTGATTGATTTGTCCAAAACCAGACGTTTTTTCACACCAAGCACACCACACTCTGTGCAGGTAGGTCATTCTGTGCTGAACTGGGGATTCGGGTTCGCAAAGCTGTAAATAATATAAATATAAATAGAGACTTTGGCTTAATATCCAATGGAAGAGAGTATGCAACAATAAACAACATTCTGCGTCATTTATATAAGAGAGAGGGAGAAGAGGGGAAGGGGAGAATGTGCTAACTGAGCTGACGGGCTGGTGGAGGAGTGTCTTAGAAGGAGATTGGAGAGCTCAGGGGATGTCTGGGAATGGATAGATTTGTAGTTGAAGGTGCGAAGCTTGAAATTGAGTCAGGGAGATTGGCATTTGAAGTTTAGTGTATGCGAGGAAATAGGCAGCAGATATAGGGAAGTCATCTTAAATTTATATAAAATCTCCATTTATAAAATCGATCACGCACTCGCTTTTGAGTTAGAAGGGTATGGGTTCAAGTTCCGCGTCAAGACTTTGACTCACTGGCCATTTTGGGGAAGGGCCAGTCTGCATTTTTGTAGTTGGAGTCCTTTGGATGAGATGTTAAGCTGAGCTGGCTTCTGTTTTGGCCGATGTTCCAAATTCTATTGGAAAAGAGAAGGAAGTTTCTCCTGATTTCCTGACCAACAATTCCCAAAATAAAATGGCTCGCTCACTTACATCTGTTGCGGGTTAATGCCGTGGTCAAATTGGCTGCCATATTCACATATAAAATATACAATCACCACACTTTACACCTTACTGTGAAGCATTTGGAGACATCCTCCTGATATGTTTGCATTGTATCATATACAAGGAGTATTATTATTAATGTTGTGTTATTAGAAACTGGAAACTATACAACCAACTTTCACCATGTCTAACATCTGGGTTTTTAATGAGTGAGTGTTTATTAGGTGCAGGTATCCTATCCCAATGGATCCCCTGCCTCGCGTGTCCCAGTACAGCTTGATACGGGAAATCGGCTCTACACTGATGTGAACGGTCGTATTTCATTCGCAAAAGAACCTGGTGAAGCGGCCGATGTGATGGCGATCAAGGTAAAAGTGGTAACGGTGTTGTGGAGCTATTTCATGAAATCTTCTCGGATTCTTGACTTATTGTGGTCAGTTCAGACTGTGCCTATATAGCTTAGTTGTTGGCACTCATACCTCTAGCGTAAGAAGTTTGTGGGACCAGGCCTCAGGTCAGGGACTTTGATCTCATTGCTTAGGCCTACGCTCAATTTCAAACCCGTCAATCCATTCCTTACATCACTATTTATAGATTCATAGATTCATAGAATGTTACGGCATAGAAGGAGGCCATTCGCCCATCGAGTCTGTGCGGCTCTTTGACAGAGCAACTGACTTTTATTAACCCCACTCACCAGCTTTCTCTCCATAACTCTGCAAACCTGTCTTCCCCAGATACCTATCCAGTTCTCTGTTAAAAGCTGTTATCGAATCGGATTTTATTGCCCTTTCGGGCAGATCATTCCAAATTCTAACAACTCGCTGAGTGAAAACATTTCTTCTAACCTCCCCTCTGCTTCTTTTGGTAGATATCTTAAGACTGTGACCACGGGTCACAGACACACCTACCAGCGGAAACAGCTTTTCCTTATCTAGTCTGTCGAAACCATTCATGATCTTGAAGACCTCTATCATGTCCCCGCGTAACCTTCTCTGCTCTAATGGGAAAAGTCCTAACTTCTCCAGCCTGTCCACATAGCTAAGGTTCCCCATTCCTGGTATCATTCTCGTGAATCTCCTCTGCACCCTTTCCAGTGCCTTAATGTCCTCCCTGAAGTAAGGTGCCCAGAACTGGACGCAATACTCCAGCTGAGGCCTAACCAGCGTTTTGTATAGATTAACCATAACCTCCCTACTCCTATACTCTATGCCCCTACTAATGAAGCTCAGAACACCAAATGCCTTTTTTACTGCCTTATCTACCTGCTCTGCAACCTTTAATGATTCGCTTACTACAACGCCCAGATCTCTCTGTACGTTCACCCCCCTTAAGATTGAGCTCCAAGTCTATATTGCCTCCTATCATTTTTCCTACCTAAGTGTATCACCTCACACTTATCCACATTGAAATCCATCTGCCACATGTCAGCCCATTCCACCATTCTGTGTATGTCTGCTTGCAGTTGGTTACAGTCCTCCTCACTATTTACTACCCGACCTAACTTTGTATCATCTGCAAACTTGGAAATAGTGCTCCCTGTGCCCAAGTCCAGATCATTAATATATATTAGAAAGAGCAGTGGTCCCAATACCGATCCCTGAGGGACACCGCTGCACACCTCCGTCCTTTTCGAGAAACACCCATTAACCACCACGCTCTGCTTTCTGTCACTCAGACAGTTCCTAATCCAAATGGCTACTGTCCCCTTAATACTGTGGGCCTCTAATTTTTGTATTAATCTCTTATGCGGTACTTTGTCAAAAGCCTTTTTGAAATCCATGTAAGTAATCCGCTTAATCCGTTTACTTCCCAAATCTCTATCAATCTGCCTCTGTTGGCTCAATTCATCTCCTTAAATTCCCAGATATCTCTCCATCTCCATCTGACACCTCAATTAATTCCTTACTTCCTAAGTCTCTATCAGTCTCCTCCTGACACTTCAATTCATCGACTTACTTCTCAAGTACCTCTTCATTTCTTTATATCTCCAGTGAAGTGTCCTGTATCTTAGTGGATAGAGCGCTCGCCTCACAAGCAAGAGGACCTGGGTTTGATTCCCGGGCAGGGGAAATGTTAAACAAGTTTCCTTGCTCTATACGCCTCTGTTGCCTAGCAATGAGTGGGAACCCAGTTGTTAATAATCCCGACAACATTTCTTTTGAAACAAAATAATCCAAAAATTAATAATTTCATCACTCACCCATGAATGTTTGTGGGGCACTATTGTGTGCAATTGGCTGCCGCGTTTCTCCCACGAAAGCTCTCTGTGGCTTTACCCTGCGTTGAGGGCAATATAGACTTGGTAGCTCAATCTTAAGGGGGCTTTACCCTGCGTGGAGGGTAGTGGCTTAAAATATACAGTCAATTATCTTTACAGTGTTCTGTGAAGAGCTTTGAGATGTCTCAAATATGTGATAAAGCACAATATCAAATGTTATTATTATTGTTAGTATTATCGCCCTCTGATTCCTCAATTCATCCTTTACTTCTCAAGTACCTCTCCATCTCCCTCTTATACCTTCAATTATTCTGCCTCTGTGACCTCCTGAGACAGTGTGTCTCACATTCACATCAACCCTTGTGTGAAGAGTGTTTCAATAATAAAGACTTGATTAAAGGAAATACTCCACGTAATTCCAAATCTGTTTCTATACCAGGTCACAGCTGGCGATGGCTCCCCAGGGAAGGAAGTCAGTGAAGCAACAATGACAGCATCTATCTTCCAGTCTCAGGCCAAGAGCTACCTATACATTGACGTACCAAGCCGTGAAGTTGATCTAGGGAGCAGTCTACTTGTAGATTTGAAAGACATCTCATTCCGAAAACTTGGGAAAATTGACTACTATTACTACATGGTTTGTGTATTAAATATCTATGTTCTCTACTCTAGGTCTCATCCTAGCTCAGTCAGTCTTATCAAAGCCTTTTCTCTGTATCAGATGATTGTGGGTTCAAGCCCCACCTCTAGAACTTTCATTTCAGATCTAGACTATTGCTTTGGTGCAGTTTGGGAGTAGCACTGCAATGTCGTTGGTGCTATCCTACAGATGAGACATTAAAAGGAGATTCAGCCTGTGCCTGTTTAGGCAAATATGAAAGATCTGCATAGCATTAAGGGGAAAAGAGAAGGGAATTTCTCCCAGAGTCCTCGCCAATAATTCATATGTACAATTGGTTGTTCATTTTATTATAAACCCGTTGCTGTAGATCAGCAAAGCTTGGGTCTGAACGCCAGATTGACATTGTCCCCTAGTCTCAGATGGCCTGAATAAAACTCGACCCAGTACTCCAGGTTTTGGTCTAAAAGGAGATAATCCTTTTAGTGTCGCCTTACCACAGCTGGACACAGCACTCGAAATGTAGTGACTGCAGCTGGACACAGTACTTCAGGTGTGGCCTGACCACAGCTATACACAGTACAACAGGTGTAGTGATCACAGATGCCAGATGAAGTGGATTTTGTTCTGTGTACTGTAAGGTGATCTCTGGCGTGTTGTCCCACAGGTGATCAGCAAAGGAAAGACCGTACGTTTGGGTAAAATCAAGAGACAAGAATTAACAAAGCTGCAGATACGGATAACAGCTGCCATGATGCCTGCCTTGCGACTTGTTGTTTACTATTACGTAACCGATCGGGGTCAGAGGCAGATGGTGGCTAACTCAGTGTGGGTCGATGTGAAGGATCAGTGTGATGGCGAGGTATTGTCTGATATTATTATGTAGAGT
The DNA here is from genome assembly GCF_018977255.1 of Callorhinchus milii. Classification (NCBI taxonomy): domain Eukaryota; kingdom Metazoa; phylum Chordata; class Chondrichthyes; order Chimaeriformes; family Callorhinchidae; genus Callorhinchus; species Callorhinchus milii. The sequence goes on from NW_024704771.1 coordinate 3,298,926, forward strand.
CCTGTAGCTTAGTGGTTAGCACCCTCGCCTCGCAAGCGAGAGGACCTGGGTTCGATTCCCAGGCAGGGCAAAATGTTTGGCAACTTTCCTTGCTTCACACGAATACTGCTATTGTTTATATAGCAGTAAGAAAGAACCCATTGCCCACCTCCATCTGTATCTCACAACCAACGCAACTCAGTCCACCTAGTCTACACCTTCGTCACTTCCCAGCTGGACTATTCCAGTGTCCTCCTCGTTGGTCTCCCCAGTTCCACCATACACAAAATCCAACTAATTCAAAACTCCACCACCCAGATACTCACCTGCACAAAACTCCGTATCCCCAACACACCAGTCCTTGACAGGCTCCACTGGCTCCCAAACACTGAACGGATCGACTTCAAGATCCTCTCACTTGTTTTTAAATCAGTTCATTCCCTCACACCTCACGACCTACTATGCCATGAAACTCTGGGACTCTCTCCCTCAATCCCTCCCTCCCCACCTTCAAGTCCCACCTAAAGACCTTTTTTTTTGATTGTGCTTACGGTCACCTCCCCCCTCCTCTTGGCTCTTTGACAGACTTTGCCACTGCAAAGCGCACTGGGACTCTACCCAGTGAAAAAGGCACTATATAAATACGAGTTTTTGTTGTTAGTCGATTGGGAGATTACTTTATCGGGGGTTAGAATGCCTTCAATATAAAAAAATCTATTTTTGGCACTCAAACCACAACTGTTTGGGGGACACTGCTGTGTGCAGCATTTCGTCCACAAGATATATAATAATAATAATAATAATCCTTAATAATAATCCTTGCATTTGATATAGCGCTTTTCACGTCGGGAGGACGTCCCAAAGCGCTTCACAGATCACACTGTAAAGTGAATTGACTGTATATTTGTGGGCAAACGCGGCAGCCAATTGCACACAGCAATGTCCCACAAACAGTTGTAGATTGAAAATGACAAATTTTTATCATTGTTTTTGGTTTTGGAGGGATTATTATTAGGCTCTGTGTGGAGTAAGGAAACTTGCCCAAGGTTTCGCCCTCTGCCTGGAATTGAACTCAGGTCTCTCGCTTGCAAAGCGAGTGCTCTAACCACTGAGCTACAGGACTCCATAATATAGTCATTTTTCAATATATTCTGTTAAGCACTTTGAGATGACTCGCAGATGGGATTAGGCGCTGTATCAAATGTAAGAATTATCACTATTCCAAATAACACAGCTCATTCAGTGCATTCATTCATATGTTTCAGGAATCCAATCTCATGAAGGATATAATACTGTAATAACATAATTGACATTTCTACAGCGCCTTTCATGGTAGGGAGGGCATCTCAATACACTGCACTCGAGCTGGGGTTGGGAACTGAAAAGGATGGGATGGGGAGAGGCTGGATCGAGTGAGGGATGGAGTTCCAGAGCGCGGAGGCAGAATCCTGAAATCTTGCCCACTGATGGTAGGGCATGTCAGGTGGGCGTTCATGAAGAAGGTCGGTGTTTGCTACTGGGTTGGTAGGTTGGCAGGAGATCGCAGAGGTAGGAATGGGGCGAGACGGTGGGAAAGTTTGAAGATGAGGATGATGATCTTTAATTTGATCTGCGGTGTGGGGGAATGGGGAGCCAGTCTAGCCAAGCGAGAATGGGGGCGTTAAGTTTGTGGAGTCTGCTGTGGGAGAGACCACAGTGTGCATAAATGGGCCAAGGGGCCTTCTTTACCTAAACCTATCTTGTGATTTTGTGAGATGGCTGATACCAGCATCATTCATTCCCATGCGGTGTGTCTTGCTTTTATGGTTTGATGTAGTTTTTCATCGAGAACAAACGTCAGCAGTCACCATTATCTAGGTCAACAACGCTGAAAGTCACATTACCAGACTCCGGAAGTGTCTCCATGGTGGTTGTGGACAAAGCAGTTTATATTCTCAACAGTAAGAATAAACTTACAGCCAAAAAGGTACATGACTCTGTTTGGCTCAGGCCATCAGTCCTACCCTCTAACCTTCCTCCATTCCACCCTTGAGTCTCTCCATCCCTCCCTTATCTCTCTGTCCAAACCGTTCCCAGAAGCATCCAACACTCCATTCCATTCACAGTCTGTCAATTTCTTATTGCTTCCCTCCCTTCTCTTTACCTATAGTTTCCGTCTGTTTCTCTATAACCTTTATAAAACACTGGTTAGGCATCAGCTAGAACACACTTCAGAAAGAATGTCATGGCATTGGAGAGAGTGCAAAGGAGGTTTACCAGGATGGTACCAGAAATGAGGGACTTCGGTTATCAGGAGAGGCTCGAGAAGCTTGGGTTATTTGCCTTGTAGCAGAGAAAGCTTAATAAGAGGACACTTAATCGAAATTTTCAAGATTATGTGGGGTGAACAAGGAGAAACTATTTCCTCTGGTGGCATTCGAGGACACCAATTTAAAATAGTTGTAAAAAGAATCAGAGGGGAGGTAAGGCAAATTTTTTTCACATAGCGACCTGTTCGAATCTGGAACGCATTGCCTGAAAGGATGGTGGCAGCCGATTCGATAAAAACTTTTAAGAGAGAAGTGGATAATTATTTGGGGAGGACACGTTTGCAGGGCGATGGGGAGGGTGTGGGGAAATGGGATTGAACTGGATAGCTCTTTTCAAAGAGCCAGCACAGACACGATGGACCGAATGACTTTCTTCTGTGATGTATAATATAATGATTTTATGACTCCATCGTTCCATTCCTCCACCCATTCATGAGCTTTGCACAAATTGAAATTGCCCGCTGCGTTTTCCACTGGTGTAAATTACCTGTCCTCATTTTGAATCCTTTGCTCAGGTCTTTGAGGAGATGAACTCCTATGATCTTGGTTGCTCGTATGGGAGCGGGGTCGATACTGCCAACGTCTTCAAGGATGCCGGCCTCACATTCATCTCCAATGCTGGTTCTGTGGAATTCAGAGAAGGTGAGAATGGACAGCTACTGCTGTCTGCAGGGTATTGGTTAGAGCATTCATCTCGCAAGTGAGAGGACCTGGGTTCGATTCACAGACACAGCGAAATGATAGCCAAATTTCCTTACTCCATACTCCTCTGTTTACCTCACAGTTGTTAATCGATCGGTGGATCACTTTTCCCAGGTAATAATCCCTTCAAAAATAATAATAATTTGTTCACTTAATCCACAACTGTTTGTGGGACACTGCTGTGCACAATTGGCTGCCAAATTTCACACACAAAATACAGTCAGTTCACTTTACAGTACATTCTTTAAAGCACTTTGAGACGTCTTGAAGACCTGATAAGTCGCTATACGAAAATGCAAGGATTATTAGTATTATATGAAACACAAAGAGATAGAGATGGAGATGTCCTGGTCAATAATCTCCCAGATAAAATCACCCATTCTCTTGTACTGTTTATTCACTACCACTATTCACGTGTTGCTTACAGGACATTGCAATGTCTGACACATTCACCTACACAATACACAGTCAGCAGAGTTTATGGTAAAATCCAGTGAAGTGCTCTCAGAGGTTTTTTGACGTTGTGATAAGGTGCAAAATAATTTCGTGATGAATCCCTCATCCCTCATTTTTAATCCCTCACTTCACTTTACTTCCCTTGATTAATTGCCAGAGCTGCTGATAGAGCGGCTATTCCAATTCACAGTGCATTCTGAAATTGGAGAGCATTTTAGCAAAAGCAAAAATTCTCATTTTTCCAAAGAGTAAATGAACAATCTCTGCACATTTGATAGTTGAATTTGCAGCAGGGGAATACAACTGAGAAAGATTTAAAGGCACTAGGAAATAACTTTGGATTCATAGTTACAAAGAATTACAGAGAGTGATATAGCACAGTCACTGGCCATTTGACTCATTCGTGTATTCCTGTGTTCATAGTCCAAATTACTAGTCCCATTCCCTCTATTCCCTTCTCCCTCACAAATGCATCAAGTTTCCTCTTAAATAGTTTTAGGCTTTCTTTTTTAAACCACAGCTTCCAGCGGTGAGTTTCCTAGTACAAGGGGCACAGATGTAGAGATGTAAAGGGCAATTTGAAGACAGACAACAGAAAGGTTTTCTTTACCTAATTATACTTATTGATTGGAACAGATTACCAGGAAGGGTGGTAGAAGCCAGCAGTGAGATTCACTGGAAAAAACAGTTTGATGCTCTGTTGGGGGAATGTTAGGGTGGATGTTCTGGAGGGATAAGTTAAGATGTGCCAAAGGACCTTCTTTATTGGAACAGATCTTGTGATCTTGTGAACCCATAGGGTACTCGTGTGGAAAGGAACCCAGGAGACAAAAGAGGTCTTTGGAGCTACAGCAACAATACACAAATAAATGTAAGTCCATTTTTTGCACAAGAAGACATTCAGCCCACTTTGCCTTGGCCACAGTTACAATTTAAACTTTTTTTTAAATCACATTTCCATTTATTTCTCACGTGAGGTGTCAGCCTGGCTCAGTCAGTCACACTTGTGTCTCTGAGATAGACGGTTGGGGCTTCCTACCCCACGTCAGAGATATTGAGCTCGCAGGGAAGTGCTGGACATGTCACGGCTTTGCCCTTCAATTGATACAGTAATCCAAGTTTTTTCTCTTTGCTCTGTTCAGGTGATCATAAAGGTTCCTTGCAGGACTGTAGGTGGGGAAAGAGAATGGAGTTTTGCTCCATGTATCCTGGTGGGTAATCCTCCAGATAAAATCATTCGTTCACTTGAGGGCTGGTGGTGGTACATTAGAATCATAGAAGCATAGAATTATACAGCACAGAAGGAGGCCATTCCGCCCATCATGTTGAGCCGGGTTTTTGAAAAGAGCTATCCAATTCAATCCCACTCCCCCACTCTCTCCCCGTAGGCCTGCAAACCTGTCCTCCCCAAATAATTATCTGCATCTCTTTAAAGGTGTTATCGAATTGACTTCTGCCACCCTTTCAAGCAATGCATTCCAGATTCAAACAACTCGCTGTGTAAAAACATTTCTCCTCACCTCCCCTTTGTTTCTTTTAACAACAATTTTAAATTGGTGTCCTCGGGTTACCCACCCGCCAGTGTAAATAGTTTCTCCTTGTTCACCCAATTGAATCCCCTCATAATTTTGAAAACTTCTATTGAATCTCCGCTTAACCTTCTCTGCTCCAAGGAGAATAACCCAAGCTTCTCGAGCCTCTCCTGATAACTGAAGTCCCTCATTCCTGGTATCATCATAGTAAATCTCATTTTCACCCTCTCCAATGCCTTGACATCCTTCCTAAAGTGTGGTGCCCAGAACTGAGCACAGTCTCTAACTGAGGCCTAACCAGTGTTTTATAAAGATTCATCATAACTTCATGACTTTTGTGTGCTATGCTGCTATTTCTAAAGCCATATGTTTTTTTTAACAGCTTTATCTACCTGTCCTGCCACCTTCAAACATTTACTTATGCGAACCCCCAGGTCTCTCTGTTCCTTCACCCCCTTTAAGATTGTACCATCAGCTTATATTGCCTCTCCTCGTTCTTCCTCCAAAAATGCATCGCTTGCCATTTCTCCACATTAAACTTCATCTGCCACGTGTCTGCCCATTTTACCAGTCTGTCTATGTCGGTTTCTGCCACTATCCTCCTCACTATTTACTGCTTTTTCTAACTTAGTATCATCTGGAAACTTGAAAATTGTCCTCCCTATACACAAGTCCAGGTCCTTTATATAGATCGAAAACAGCAGTGGTTCCAATACTGATCCCTGGGGGACAGCACTGCACACTTCCCTCCATCTTCAGATCATAGCTGAGAATTTCCTCTTCGATCGTGCCTACAGTCACTTCCACTTTCTTCTCAGTTCGGCATCAAACGACATGATTGTTAAGCCCTCTGAGATGCTATCCTGCATGAAGGGCACAATGTCAGTGAACAAAACACAAAATACTGCAAGTGCCGGAAATCTGAAACAAAAACTGAGAGAGCTGGGGAAAACCCAGCAGATTCAGGCAGCAATCCATGGAGAAAAGAAAGTGAGTCAACATTCGGGTCCGTGACACTTCGTCGGAACTGGGGCATGTTGGGCGGGGGAGGTTTTTAAGGACAAGTTGAGAGGGGGAGGCAGGACAAGGAAGACAAAAAAAAAGACAAAGGAGAGTATCTGTAGGGACCCGACAGCCCTCTTGGCCTCCATATCGATTTCAGGCACTTCAGACCATAACAGCTCATCGTTCCCCCCTCCCCCTCTTTCTGTTACCAGAAGAGTTATCTTCTGTTATCATTACAATCATCTCCCCAGACACTCTTTGCCTCTCTCTGGTGTGTTGCCTGTTCTGCACTATTAACACCTCTTCTCCCCAGTTTTGTTTCAACCCACCCTCACTTTTGTTTTGTGCCACTATCACAACAACAACAACAAGATTGCATTTATAGAGCGCCTTTCACGTCGGGAGGACGTCCCAAGGCGCTGGACAGGTGGGTCGGGACCCGAGCAGTGGGGGAAATAGTCAGGGTGAAGGGAGGGAAGGGAGGGAGCGAGGAGAGGGTAGAGAGTCGAGAGGGGAGCTGAAGGCACGGCTGAAGAGAAAACTTCTTTAACCCATCAACTAACACATTTCTCTGCTTTGTCGTCTTTTTTTTTTCTTCTTCTTTGCCTTCCTTGTCCTGCCTCCCCCTCTCAACTTGTCCTTAAAAACCTCTCCTTCCCAACACGCCCCAGTTCTGGCGAAAGGGTTGTGGACCCAAAACATTGACTCATTTTCGTTTCTCCCTGACCCAGCTCTCTCTGTTTTTGTTTCACAATGTCAGTGAATGTTGTTGTGTACGTTGATGGGATCGATCAATGGTTGTTCTGTGTATGTTGGACTTTCTAGTGGATGAATTCTCGGATGAGGTGCTGAGGCGGTGTTGTAAGGACGGTTTGCTTCTGATCCCAACCAGGAAGACGTGTGAGCAACGAGCTAAGAGGGTCCGGGAGCACAAATGCAGGGAAGCCTTTCAGTTCTGCTGTGACTATGGCAAAGAGCTGCGCAAGAATCAGACCCGCAGGTTGGACGCCATTGGGAGATGTGAGTAACAAGAGAGAGAGAGAGCGTGAATTGAAGTCTCTCCCAGATGGAGAGAGCACGATAGGGGGTAGAGAGAAGGGTTAGAAAAAGAAAGATAGAGAGAGAGAGAGAGAGAGAGAGAGAGAGAGAGAGAAAGAAAGGGGATGGAGAGAGACAGAAACAGCAAGCAGGAAGAGGAATCTGGACAGAGATAGAGAAAGAGCGTCTCAACGACATACAGAGGACGGGAGACACACAAAGAGAGAGTGAGAGTGAGCGAGGGAAAATAAATAGTGACTAGAAGAGAGAGAGGGAGAGAAAAGAAAATGTGCCAGAGAGAGGAATGGAGAGAGGGGAGAATGGACAAAGAAGAGAGGAATGGAGAGAGTGACACGGAGAGAGGCAGAGTAAAAGAACAGGAATTGATAGAGGGATGAATGGGGAGATAAGGGATGGAAACTTAACCACTCACAGCCTGTCCTCTTCTAGCAATGGATGGTGATGATGATGACTTTTTTGATGAAAGCTCAATCCGAATCCGCAGTAACTTCCCCCACAGTTGGCTGTGGAGAACACTTGACAACCTACAAAAGGGTGAGCAGAGGTAAGGTTATGCAGAGTACTACAGCAACAAATTCTATTGCACCTTTCACGTTGGGAGGCGCTGCACAATCAGGAATTTAGATCCAAGTAGGGGATTCTGATCAGGAAAGATGGAGGTCAATGATGGAAAGGTGACCGAAGACGCGGTTGAAGAGGTGGGTCTTGAGAAGTGCCTTGAAGGAAGCAAGGCACAGGGACTTAGATGGAGGTGCAAAGGTTGAGGGCAAAGAGATTGATGGCCAGATCGCCGATGGTGGGGCGGGCAGGTGACGTGTAGCAGGCCAAAGTCTGCTGAGCGGCGGGAGACATTTCATCTGAAGGGCAACAATCTTGAAAATCAGCACTGTTCTGGAATATCAGCCTGGATTTGTAGCTCAAAGGCCTCAAAGTGGGATCTGAACCCAATGATCTTCTGACACAAATGTGCTCAACATGAAAGGTGCCAGGTGGTGGGGTTGTAAACCACATAACTGATATATCGGGAAACCCATCACCATACTTAAGACTACTGGGTGGATAATTGCTGGGATTCATCCAGCGAAAATCCACACAGTTTGCCAATGAGAGCACTGTCTGGTGCTGTATCCACTCTCGGCCGACTCCACTGGCTCCCTATCCTTCAGAGGATCCAGTTCAAAATCCTGGTCCTCACATACAAAGCCCTCCACGGCCTCGCCTCACCCTACCTCTGCGACCTCCTAAACCCCTACCAACCCGTCCGCTCCCTCCACTCAGCCGGCTCTGGCCTGCTCCAGGTCCCCCGACCCACCCGCCCCACCATTGGCGGGAGAACCTTCGGTCACTCTGCCTTCAACCTCGGAATTCCATCCCCCAGTCACTCCACCTCGCCCCCTCCTTAGCCTCCTTCAAGTCCCGCCTCAAGACCCTCCTTTTCGACCATTCCATCGTCCACCCCCCCTTCCCCTCCGCTCCCTTCCCCCCCCCCGACCCCAGCTCGGGTCTGAAATGCTTGTACACTGTCCAGTCCCTTGGGACGTCCTCCTGATATGAAAGGTGCTATACAAATGATATCTTGTTGTTGTTGTTGTTGTATCAAATGTGAGCATCGATTTAACATGATTTAACATTATTATTAAACTTCATCTTTTTCCAGTATCAATTTCCCTGTTCCTGATTCCATTACAACATGGGAGATCCAAGCCATCGGAATGTTTAACAGTAAAGGTGAGGGACAAAGTTGCTGATCATATTATTAGATATTTCTGAACAGATTCTTTACAGAAACACGTGTCCGTACAACTAATGAAGATAGATTGGAAAGTTGCATCCTGATTGGTAAGTGTCTGCTGCTCAAGCTCCACAGCTCTGAATAATGGTACCATCGCTCAATGGGTAGGAATGTCTGTCCGTGCTGCGGCCAGGAAGATGGTGGCAATATTCTCACACTGTGCGGCTCAGCAGGAAGTTTGCAGGAAGTAATTGCTAGAAAACTCTCCAGAATTAGGTGAGCAGGGCGTATCCGTCCAGGGAGAGTCTGCTTTGCATTCCAATACATGGGAATGCTCATGTGTAGGTGAAACGCATACACTTTCAATTAGGTTTGAAGATTCTTAAGCTCAGTCATAGGTTTCCACAGGTGTCAAACACCAAGTAGACTAAAACAAAATATTGCACAGAATATCAGTTTACACTGCCACCCAGAGGACAGTCAGCTTGATGAATACTAACTCATCACAGTGAGAATTAACATGAAGACTGCTTTCTTCCACCTCTACCACATTGCCCACCCTGGCTATACCTCACACCAAATCCTGCTGAAATCCTCATCCACACTTTCTCACTTCCCTTCTCCATTTCTCAAATACCCTTCTTGCCCCAGTTGTCCGAACTGCAAGATCTAACTAATCCAAAACATTATCGCCCATGTCCTTACCTGCACCAAATTCTGCCAGCCCCTTCACCCCAATTCCCAGTTACCACCCCAAGAGAAGGGAGTCTTCTCCTGATGTTCTCACACAAAAAAGATTATTCATGGCTTTTGTGGCTGTGTGCCAAGTGGCTGCCACGTTTCTCCAGAAATACTGTCACTGCAATTTACAATATATCCGGTGACGCACTTTGAGACACCAAAGGTGCTGTGTCAATGCTAAAGTTAACTGTTATAATATAAGTTGACCCCGTTCAGATCCAGGTAACCAGGCTCCACTGGCTTCCTGTCTTTGAACAGGTCGACTTCAACCTCTTCCCCCTTACATACCAATCCCTTCACAAATACCCCAATCCTCTGCTCAATCACCCCACTCAACTAACACAGGCCTACCGTGGATCTCCTGCCCCACCCACTGCACCTCCCCCACCAATCCCCACACCATCACTGGTGACTGAGACTTCAGCTACTGTGTCCCTAATCTCTGAAACTCAGAGCCTCTTCCCCCAAGCTTGCCTCCTCTCTGTCTAGCTTTAATCTAGATGAAGGGTAGATTTACAAGAATGATGCCATGGATGAGGAACATCTCCTTAACCTTCTCTGATCAATGGAGATCCCGTACACAACCTTGGTGTCAGATTCGACCCCCAATTATCCTTCCTCCCCCACATTCGGTCCTCCACCAGCACCTCTTTCTTCCACCTCTGACGCATCACCATCTCCGCCAATATCTCACTCCAAAAGCCGCTGGTCCATGCTTTTGTCACCTCTCGGCTGGTCAATTCATCGCCCTCCACGCCGGTCTCCCCTCCACTACCATCCATAAAATTCAGGTCATACAAAACTCTGCCGCCCGCATTCTTACCCGCACCAAACCCCGCTCCCCGATTACCCCAGTCCTTGTCAGGCTGCCTGTCCCAGAGAGGATCGACTTCGAGATCCTCACTCTTGTCCTCAAATCCCTCCTCTCCTCTGCGCTTCCCCCCTACCTCTCTGACCTCCTCTCTCCTCACAACAATGCCCGTTGTCTCCGTTCCACCGAGTGTGGCCTCCTCCTTGTCCCCCAAGTCCTCTGCTCCACCCTCGGTGGCCGTGCCTTCAGCCACTACATCCTGAGGCTCTGGAACTCCCTGCCTCAACTCCCTTCGCCTCATCCCCTCTCTTCCTAGTTTCAGGTCTCAGCTGAAGACCTTTCTTTTCGACCGCGCCTTTGGTCTCCTTCCTCCCCCTCCCCCTGGCTCGGACCCGGGATCTGGCATGGAGGGCGCTATATAAATCCAAGTTGTTGTTGTTGTTAAATTTCATCTGCCACATATCTGCCCATTTAACCAGTCTGCCTCTGTCCTCTTGCAGTCTACTACTATAGATACTTAATAAGGAAGAATTTGCACGGCTATGGGGTAAGAGCAAGGGAGTGGGACTAGTTGGTAGTTCTTTTGAAAGAGCTGACACAGGCACAATGAGCCAAATGGCATCCTTCTGTGCTGTAAATTTCTATGATTCTAAGATTGATTGCTTCATGAAAATGTTACTGTTTGATTACACCTATCCCCTCTCTCCTTGCTTGGTGTCCACCCCACCATGGTGAAGTCCTCCAAGATGTTATCCTACATCCAAGTTTCCTTACTCCACACAGAGCCTAATAATAATCCCTCCAAAACCAAAAACAATAATAAATTGGTCATTTTCAATCTACGACTGTCTGTGGGACATTGCTGTGCGCAATTGGCTGCCGCCTTCGCCCACAAATATACAGTCAATTCACTTTACAGTGTCTTCTGTGAAGCGCTTTGGGACGTCCTCCCGACGTGAAAAGCGCTATATCAAATGCAAGGATTATTATTAATATGATGATTATTACAAGAAGGTTGCTATATATTTGTATCATATGAATAAAGAGTGTCTCTCTCTCTCTCTCTCTCTCTCTCTCGTACAGGTATATGTGTAGCTGAACCAAAGGAATTCAAGGTTTTTAAGAAATTTTTCATCTCTTTGAGACTGCCCTACTCTGTGAAACGGAATGAACAGGTGGAGATCAAAGCTGTTATATACAACTACAGTGATCGGGAGCTGGAGGTAACCAGTTATAATGCCCGTGCATGGAATATTTTAATAATGACGATGATAATAATCATTGCATGTCTTATAGCACCTTAGCATTTTATTAAGACATCTCAAAGAGCTTCACATGTACTGTAAAGTGCATTGACTGTGTATTTTGTGGGCGAAATGCAGCAGCTAATTACGCACAGCAGTATCCCACAAACCGTTGAGAAAATTAATTCAGAAACATGTTTAGATATTGCTCTGCACAAATTGCCTGCCAGGGTCACCTACAAAATATGCAATCACTACACTTTAGAGTATTTTGCCTCTCTCTACCTCTCCGACCTCCTCACTCCTCAATCCATCACCAGCGCCGTTCGAATGGCACAGATTTCCTGCTTGTCCCTTGCACACTCTGCCCCACCATCAGAGGTCGCGCTTTCACTCCACTGCACCTCGAAACTTTGGAACACTCTCCTTTCCCCCCTCTCTCCCCCTTTTCAAGTTACGCCTGAAACCCTTCCTCTTCGAAAGTGCTTACAGCCACCTCGTCCCCACCCAATCGCCCACCCTCGCTCGCCACTGTTTAGTGCTCCGAGACACTATCCTGTGGAGGCGCTATATGAGTGCAAGTTGTTGTCGTATGTCCAATGAAGTGCTTTAAGTTATCTTGATGATGAAACAAGTTGCACTACCAAATGGAAAGGTTCTTATTAAATACTCTATTAATGCTTGCTATTAGCTCTTTATGTTTGTAGAAAGTTTGGTTACAGGCATTGCATCAAATGTGGAACTTATTGATATTTCTGCTGTTTATTTAGCAACCTCAAGATCCTGATCCTTTTCTCAGCCTTTATGAACATTTTGGCTGATAATTTAATCCTTGAATTTAATATAAATTAACATATAAATTTCACGTATTTGCGATATCTGAAAGCACTTAACGAGATTCACTCTAAAGTGCATTTTTTTAGATGAAAAAGGCAGCCAATTTACACGCAGCAATGTCCCTCAAACAACTGTGAAGTGAGTGAGCAATTTTGTCTGTCAAATGCAAGGATTATTTTTGTCGGCCAAGACCCCAAGGGATAAAATCTCTTCCCCCCCTCCTGACAGCACCGCAGGCCCAGATTAAGGGATCAGCAGCCCCAAACCAATCACATTTGGGGACAATTTGACCGATCCAAGCAAAATATGAAGAATACCTTTTAAAAATATTTTCTGGCATAACTTGATTACAAACATGTCATCTACGTGATCAAAACTTAATGTAGGTGTCAAATTGTGCTCAATGGACAGGGCGGCGAATGCATTTCATCTATCCTGGATCATTGTAGAGCTGAGTGAGGTTTTCCTGAGTCTTGTCTTTGAGAACGAGCATTCACCCTCACAGACTATTACTGGTCATGTTGAGAATATACGAAGATCAACTGTCACAGTTGGAAATGTTGATTCCACCGAGTGATTCTATTTCATATACTTTTTCTAATTTCTCACTGTATCGCTGTTAGACATGCCTCCTGCTCCCCACACTGCCTCTAAGCTCATCTGACCTATTGGATACGACTACTACCTCCAGCTTCACCCCTCTTATGCTCAATCTCTGGTCAGCCTTAGAGCGCTGAGAAAGTTAGGCACTTTTTAAGGAGGAAAATGAGTCATCATAGCCGGGCAGGGTCCCCTCAGACCCCAAACCATGGTTTACCTGGTTTATTGGTTAATCGGTTTAATATCCACTTGGAAATGCGCAGATGAGAGCTGAGCTCTGTTTGAGGCCTCACCCGAAAGACGGCAATTTTGCGGTGGCACCACCAGCACTGCACTGGAGTGTCAGGCTGGACTGTGAGATCAAAGTCCCCAACACAGACTTAAATCCACAACCTGACTGAGAGCTGAGAGGTGAGCATGCAACCGAACGAGCCTAGCTGAGACTTCTCTAAGATCAAGTGAAAATTTGGAGCAGTTTTAAATCCGGTCTGAATTTGGGGAATTTCATGGTTCATTCGGTAAACAGGAGCATCAGCTTCCAACTAAGAGCAGAGGAGGGGCTGTGCTGCAGAGATGGTCATCGGATCTCTTTAAGCCTACAAAGTGCGGGCGCCTTGACACTCTGCCCTCTTCTCTTGCCCAGGTCGAGATCTACATGAGCGCGGTCGACGGGCTCTGTAGCCCAGCAATGTCACATCAAAATGCAAGGAAGGTCAAAGTCAAAGAGAATTCCGCCTATCCTGTCTTCTTCTCTATCGTGCCACTCATCATGGGCAACGTTCCCATCAAAGTCATTGCGCTGATCCGAGAAGATGATGAAGTGCCAATACATGACGCTATTACAAAGCTCCTCTGGGTAGTGGTAAGTGAATGACCGATCAACAAGATCAACAACAGATGACATTTGCACAGCACCTTTCACGTCGGGAGGATGTCCTAAGGTGCTGGGCAATCAGGGATTTGGATCGGAGCAGGGATTGGGATCAGGATGATAGGAGGGTGGGGTTGAAAGTGCAGTCGAAGAGGAGATCCTTGAGATGTCCCTTGAAGCAGGCAAGGAGGGAGCAAGGTCAAGGGACTTTGGGATGGAGTTCCAAAGGGTGAGTTAGAGAGGCTGAAGGCCTGGCCACGGATGGTGGGGCAGAGGATGTGGCGCAGGTTGGAGTCTGCTGAGCGGAGGGAGTGGACTTCACTTTATGGAGTTAACAGGTCACAGAGTTAGGAAGGACGGAGGTTGTGGAGGATTTTGAACGTGAAGGTGAGGATTTTGACCTTCTTCCTCTGGGGGAAACAACTGGTAACCCCAAGGATTGATGGTTGGACATTAAATCCAGAATGGTCAAAGATGCTGGGTTGTGTCTCAACACTAATTTGCATTCAAACAGTATCCCTCATATAGGGTAATAATGTCTCAAAGCACATCACAATGATGAGGTCAGATGCCGAGGAAAGGAGAGGGCAAGGGGAACAAAGTTGCAACAACAACAACAACAAGATTCCATTTATAAAGCGCCTTTCACGTCAGGAGGACGTCCCAAGGCGCTGCACAGTTGGGTCATGACCCGAGCAGGGGGGAAATGGTCAGGGGAGGGGAGGGAGCGAGGAGGGGGGAAATGGTCAGGGTGAGGGGAGGGAAGGGAGGGAGCGAGTAGGGGGTAGAGAGTCGAGAGCGGAGCTGAAGGCTCGGTCAAAGAGAAAGGTTTTGAGACCGGCCTTGAAGGAGGAGAGGGAGGAAGCGGCGAAGGCACTGGGGGATAGAGTTCCAGAGCCTCGGGGCTGAGAGGCTGAAGGCCCGACCACCAATGGTAGGGCGATTGGGGCGCGGGACGTGGAGCAGACCGGAGCCGGAGGAACGGAGGGTACGGGCAGGTAGGTAGGGGATAGTAGGTTGGAGAGGTAGGAGGGAGCGAGGCCGTGAATGGCCTTGTAGGTGAGGATGAGGATCTTGAAATCAATCCTCTGGGGGATGGGGAGCCAGTGGAGGTGAGCGAGGGTGCAGTCAAAGAGATAGGATTTCAGGTGTTAAGACAAAGAGAGCTAAAATAATGAATTATATAAAACAGAAGGGGGCTGTTTCAGAGGTTAGGGGTATTGTGATTGAAGACTCTGCCACCAATGGTTTATCAAAGTGAGGGGCACTGTATAAATGGATTTTGTTGTATTTTTTTTTATTGAAAATTACTGACTGTAAATGTAACAACTAATCTAATTGATGAATCATGGACTTTATTTGAATGGTCTTCAATCCCACATCTGTACTCTTACTTATTCAGTGTCTCTTTCACTTTGGTAACACAATAAAATAATAATCCTCGCATTTGACTTAGTACCTTGTCACGTCATCGAGACGTTTCAAAGCGCTTTATAGATTATATTGTAAATTGGAGACTGCGTATTTTGTTGGCGAAAGGCGACAGCGAACTGTGCACAGCAGTGTCCACAAACAGTCATGGATTGAGTTACCAAATTATTAGCTTATTATTACCCCCAGAAAGCGATCAACCAGTTGACTAACAACTGGGTTCCTACTTACTATGAGGTAAACAGAGGCAAGTAAGGAAGGTTGCTAAGGTTTTGTCCTGCCCAGGAATCAAACCTGTGTTCTCTCAATTGCGCGGCAAGCACGTTAACAAAGTACAACACTAAGAACGTACATTTATATAGTGCTTTTCACCTGAGGTAGCGTCCCGGAGTGCTTGACAGTGGCGGAGTCTGACCCTGAGTCAGGGGAACGGGGTGAGGTGAGCAAAACCACGATCAAAAAGGAAGGTCTTTATGCGGGATTTGAATGTATGAAGGGACGGGGGCAAGGCGGGGCGATTGAGGGAGAGAATTCCAAACTTTTGAGCCATGGTGGCTGAAGGCACGGCCACCGATGGTGGAGCTGAAGGGGCAAAGGAATGAACAGGAGACCAGAGCTGGAGTGGAGGCAGTGTGTAGCGAAGTGGGGGGTCAAGCAAATCGGATATGTGAGACATGCGAGGGCATGAAGTTATTTGAAAACGAGTGAGAGGATCTTGAAATTGATCCGTTCAGTAATCGGGAGCCAGTGAACCTCCCTGCGACTGGTGTGATGGGGGTGTGGAGCAAAAGTGAAGCTGAGAATACTGTATCAGTTGCACTTTGTGTATGGTGGAGCTGGGGAGACCAGCGAGGAGGGCATTGAAATAGACCAGGCGGGAAGCGACATAGGATTGGATGAGAGTTTTAGCTGATTTTGTTGTGAGGTACAGATGGAGGTGGGCAATGTGACAGAAGTTACAAAATAGTGGAACCGGTCAGGGAATGGATGTGGGGGGTGGAAAGGAAGATTGGGGATTGAACCTGATGCCTAAGTTGCCCACAGGTTTAGTGAGTCTGCCAGAGAACCCAGGGAAGTTGAGGAGTTCAGATCTGCAGGAGAGAAGACATATGGCTTCTGTCTTACGGATGTTCAGCTGCAGGACTTTTGCACTCATCCAGGCCTTGATGTTCCTCGGGCAAGCTGACAAGACATCAGTGGCCTGGGATTCGCAGCTGGAGGAGGATAAGTAGATTTGGGAGCCATCCGCATACATGTGAAAGTTGACCCCATAATCTGCAGATGACATAGTCGAGAGGGAACATTTAGATGAGGAAAAGAAGGGAGACAAAAATGGAGCCTAGGGTTGACCGGGCAGGGACAGTAGGAAAAAAACATATGCCCAGATGTATTGTTGGTCGTAGTTAACTTGGACTCGAACCATGTAAGTGCAGTTCCACTAATGCGGTGAGAGAGGAGAGGCAGCGGAGTTCGACTGTGTCAAATGTGGCAGAGTGGTCCAAGAGAATGAAGAGACTAGAGGTAGCCTTGGTCACACACAGAGAGAAAGCCATTTGTTAATTTGACGAGCGCTGTGGGCAGGGTGAAAACCGGACTGGAGGGGTTTGAGTAGGAGGGAGTGGAGGGAGAGGCATCCGCAAAACTTTAACCAGGAAGGGCAGGTTTGATATGGGTCTGAAGTTTGTGAGGTTGAAGGGATGGAGGATGGGTTTGTTAAGGAGAGGAATGATGACAGCGGTTTTGAGGGGCAGTGGACAGAACCTGAAGAGTTTATTGTGTCAGTTGGCAGTGGGCAGAGGAGAGGGAATTGAGTAACCACTACGCTACAGGACTCCACGTTCTTCCAAGGCTGCTGAGACCCTCATTCATGCCTTCATCATATAGTTGCTTCAAACTTATTGATCCACCTTTACCCTTTGCTCAGTGAACACCGACCTACTTTGCATTGCCTGCGTTATTCACCATGGGTGTTAGGCCGCTCTGCCCTCCACTCACTGGAACTTGGGTGCCAAGCCGGAAGCATTCGATCTTTGAGAAATCCTCCTGAGACATAAATGATTGTACTATCAGTACCATTTGTTCCTTCAGGGAGAAGGTGTGATGAAGACAGAGGAGAAATCCTTCAGTATCAATCCACATGGTGAGTACACACATCTCAAATAATTGATTCCATGTGGTGGGGGCGGGGAGGAGCGTAGTAGATGGATTGGGTGGGGGGGAGAGGTAAGAGAAATACCTTAGGCCTGGCCTGGTGCCACGCTGAAAAAGCGTCCGGAAGAGAATGCACAGTTTCCCTCTGGAAGGACTTACTCCTGGAGAATATTAAGCACAGTTAGCAATAGTTGTGCTTGACAACAGAATGTCGCTCTTCTGTAGTGCTCCAGTTCCTGATCGAGGCGTCAAGAGTTCTCCAGGGCACTGTCTGCTCTGAACCAGCTCAGCCTCACTCACTATCCGGATGGGCAGATCAGTCGCCGGCTGTAGGGGTTCTTGTCTTTCAGCTCCTGTTAGCCCCCGTAGCGAACGCCAGCGAGTACCACCAGGCTGTCAATGGGCAGGCTTCACAGTCTTAGCTCTTTAAACTGGTTAAGCTTTTATTATAATAACAACTTGCATTTATGTAACGCCCCTCACGCGAGATAGTGTCCTGAATTGCTTTGCAGTGGCGGAGACTGACCCCGAGCCACGGGGAGCGGGGAGCGGGGGGGGGAGCCGACCAAGCATGATCAAAAAAAAAAGGTCTTTAGGCAGAATTTGAAAGTGGCGAGGGTGGGGGTAAGGCGGGGTGGAGGGTTGTGGGAGAGAGTTCCAGGGTTTCGAGGCATAGTGGTTGAACGCACGGCCACTGATGGTGTCGGAGGGGATGAGGGAGAGTCAACCAAGCAGTGGCAGCGGGTTGTGGGGTGTGAGGTCGGCAAATCAGATAGGAAGGGAGATGCGAGGGCGTGGAGAGATTTGAAAACAAGTGAGAGGATCTCGAAATCGATCCATTTGGTAATTGGGAGACAGTGGAGCCTGGCAAGGGGGTATGGTGGGCGTACGGAGGTTTGTGCGTGAGTCCTCCAGGCGGCGGAGTTTGATTTAGTTGGCTTTTGTGCATTCTGGAGCTGGGGAGACCAGTGAGGAGAGCATTTGAACAGTCCAGCCGGGAAGTGATGAAGACATTTACAAGGGTTTTGCTGCTTTGGTTGTGAGGTAGGGACAGAGGCGGACAATGTGACAGAGGTGGAAAAAAGCAGTCCTTACATTTGATATAGTCCCTTTCACTTTGGAAATTACTGCCCAAAGCACACTTCACATATAATCCAGTGAAGCGCATTGAGACATG
The DNA here is from genome assembly GCF_018977255.1 of Callorhinchus milii. NCBI lineage: Eukaryota > Metazoa > Chordata > Chondrichthyes > Chimaeriformes > Callorhinchidae > Callorhinchus > Callorhinchus milii. Next base: position 3,317,563 of record NW_024704771.1, read on the forward strand.
TTGACAACGTGATAATGCACTACATCAAATCAACGATTAATATTAATACATTCTTACTTCTATATGTAGACCAACATTGTGTATGTCAGCCGGGCTCAATTGCTCACAAATTGCCTTTGAGTCAGACTTTTGTGATTTCAAACCCTCCTAAGATAACGCTGCAATGCAGTCGATGAATTTTTTTGGAGATGGCCGATTGTGTTTCGGATGAAACATTAAAGCCTGGTTTAAAGATGCCTTGACGATATTCAAAAACAGAAAGGAGAGGAGTTTATCTTGGTATTCTGGCCAACAATCCCCCAAATAAATTTGGTTATTCATTTCATGGCTGTCTGTGGGACATCGCTGTGCACCACACGCGGACTCGACACTTGACAGTAATTCTTGCGAAATGGGTTTGGGACTTCCTCCTGTTGTGAAAGATGTCGAACAAACTTAAGAATACTCTCTTTGTCTTTCTTTAGAAAAATCTTCATATGACATCTATGAAGACAAGCCAAACAACCAAGTACCTGATACAGAATCCTATCTGTACATTCGAGCAAGAGGTAATTTAATTTCATAAGGGGAGGAATAAATGTAGTTGGAGACTGAATGGCAGTTTTGTACAATCAGTGGTGGAGTCTATCAAACCCATGTGACTAAATCCTGCACTGAAATTCTCCTCTCTAAAGCCATTGCCCGCTCTTTCCCCATTATGTGCGCCGGAGCTCAATGACCCACTGAAGCTCTCTATTCTCATCACATTCTTAACCTCTCTCTCCCTCCCCCCAAGCCCCCCGCCGCCCCCGCTCCCCCCCACACACACACTTATTATGTCCATGTCAGTGCTCATTCTTTATTGAAGCTCGTTACTTTAATCCGATTCCCCCGACCTCCCCCTCCCCACCGCCCCGCAAAGTGTCAGTGTCCAATCTAAAGTGGGGAAAGATTGGTAAATCGGGAACTCCTCGCTGAGACAGTCACAATTTCCTTTTGTGTCCAAGGGGGCGCGTTGGGGGAGTCCGTGGACAACTGCCTGACCCCTGATGGCATAAACAAATTGATCCGAGTCCCAAGGGGATGTGCTGAGCAAACATCTATACTTATGGCCCCCACTGTGTTCGCTGTGGAGTATCTAGATAAGAGCGACCAGTGGCTGACTCTGAAACCTGAGAGGAAGGATGAAGCTCTCCAGCAGATCGAAGCAGGTGCGTCCAGTAAACTGGATCCAACTGAAGCAGAATCGGTATTTACAGCCGCACGTGTAAGAGAGTAGCACTACTTCCTCCGAGTCGAAGGTCAATACCACATGTGGGGAAACTTGAGCAAAGCGCTGTGGATAGCGCTGCATTGGATGAGTTGTTAAACTTCTCTGCCCGGTTGAAGCAGATGTTTAAAAGCCTACGCCTTTAAGAAAACTCTCTCAGTGTCCTGGCTGACAAATAAGATCCCAAATAAGATGACTTATTTGCGAGATTGATGTTTGCTGAACGTCACTGTGTGCAAATCAGCTGCCGCATTCGAGCACTAAACGCAGCGTCAACTGTAGTTTACAGAGAATTCCGCGAAGCCCGTTGAGATGTCCTCCCAACATTGCATTGCATGCGAAAAATATTAATGATTTGGAGATGTAAGATCCCAACATGGTATCGAATGCGAAAAATATTATTGATTTTGTTTCTGGATTTCTGTTTTTTTAATGAAGTCAGAAGTGAGAAGGGTCACGGTATTTTCGGGCAGTTTAGTACTTAGAAGTTGGTTCAATGTTTTGACGGTAATTGCGTATCTCCCGATATCAGGTTACAATCGGATCCTTGGATTTAAAAAGACAGACGGATCATATGGAGCGTGGTTACATTATCCCAGCAGCACCTGGTATTTGGCTTCACTTTTTGCCGACCAAAGTGTGAGAGTGAGTGAGAAAGAGAGAGCGATTGAATGTGTTAGTGTGTGTGTGTGTGGGAGAGAGTGCGCTGTGTGCGTTAGAGTGTGGCGGGCCCTTGGGGAGTGCGGGGAGGGCTTTGCTGCGGTCGGGAATTAGGTGGCCCCAGGATGGGCTGTGGATGGCAGTAGCGATCTGATGAACGGTGGATTCTATGAGACACAAACTTGTTCTGCCCACACAATATACAGTCAATTTCAATATATTCTGGGAAGCGCTTTGAGACGTCTCGAAGATGTGATAATACACTATATCAAATGCAAGGATTATTATTATTATTATTATTATTATTATTATTATCCAGGGTTGATTTCCTCGGGTGATGGTCGGATATTTGCCATTTCAGGTTGACTGCATTTGTGGTGAAGATACTCTCCATTGTCAGAACTCAGATAAATGTGGATGACCAACACGTGAGAGATTCTGTGGACTATTTGGTCAAAGGCCAACGGACCTCTGGGTATTTCTTCGACCCAAAGCCGGTCATACACCGAGACATGCAGGTAATGTAAAGCTTACAGTTTTTCCCATCGAATCTTAAATTAGAGTCAGGACAGAGAGCCCCTGGGACAAAACTGTAGCTGACAGATCGGGAGCTCAATGTTTTCGATCCTGGTTCATGCTGTTTGCTGGTCTCAACCCCAGATTGAGGCTGGATTGGCCCTCCCACAGAGAAAACGTAGTTAGTCAAGCGTTACTGCTCCGTCTCCTTCCATAGTACCCTCCAGTGGTGCTGCACATGGTGCTGAGTGGGGAGCGATCAGCTTTGGTGGAGATTTCCCATTGTACCTGTTTGCCTGTGAGAAGTATGGGGGCGTGAATTTCCATGTGTGAAGAGAGACTGCTTTGAGCACTCTATTCCATCTAGGTTTCTTTCTGATGGTTTGTCTGTGCTCTGTAGGGTGGGGTTGGTGGGAAGGAGCATAAGATATCCATCACAGCATTTGTGACAATCTCCCTCCTCCGTGCTCGGAACGCACTTAAATGGGAAGCACAGGGATCAGTGGTGAGTCATGTTTATTACCTATAATCATAATCAATACAATTCATAATAATGCTTTGAATTTGATATTATGCCTTTCAGTGAAGATCTACTCAAATCTTCACTCCACAAACTGCAGACTATGAAGAACTTTGTAGGATGTGTCCTCAGTTGCACTAGGCTTCATGACTATCACCCCTCCTCACCAGCCCCACTGGCTCCCCATTCCCCAGAGGTTCGGTTCAAGATCCTCGTGCTCACTTTTAAATTCCTCTACGGTCTTGCCCCACCTTACGCCTACAACCTTCCTAAAACTGTAAAACCCACCCGCTCCCTCCGCTCAGTGGACACCGGCCTGCTTCAAGTCCCCAGCTTGCCCACCACCGTCAGTGTTCGGGTCTTTAGCCCTCACTCTATCCAGGAGTCTCGCTGCCTTGCCCTTTCCCTCACCACCTTCAAGGTCCATCTCAAGACTTTTGTCTTTGACCGTGCCTTTGATCGTCTTGGTGTTATGTGCAAATCGAATCGGGTCTCTCCCTGTGTCATGGCTGACAATCTCCCAAACAAAGACACACATTCACATCCCCCACCCGGAGTGTGATAAGCGACCATTAACTCTAACTTCTCTCTCGCTGACTCTTAGAATTCCCCCTCTCAATGGGAAGAATTTTCTCCTTTCATTTCTCCATTTTGTCTTAGAATCAAAGTATTGAAAAAGCAGCAGTTTTCCTGGACCTGCAAGTGAACAGCATTGACCGTCCTTATGTTATGGCCATCACCGCCTATGCCTTGGCCCTGAAGGACCCTGACAGTCCAGCTGCTCAGCGAGCAAATGAGAAGCTGAGAAAATGGCAACTCTCATCTCAGGTTACTTCTCTCTCTCTCTCTCTCTCTCTTTGTCTCTCTGTCTGTCTGTCTGTCTGTCTGTCTGTCTGTCTGTCTGTCTGTCTGTCTGTCTGTCTGTCTGTCTGTCTGTCTGTCTGTCTGTCTGTCTGTCTGTCTGTCTGTGTCTTTCCTTCCTTCCTTTCTTTTTCTTTCTTCCTTTCTTCCTTTCTTTCTTTTCTTTCTTTCTTTTCTTTCTTTCTTTCTTTTTCTTTCTTTCTTCCTTTCTTTCTTTCTTTCCTTCCTTCCTTCCTTCCTTCCGCCCACTCGCCCACCCGGAGGACAGTCAGGGATATAGGCCAGTGCTTGGGGTCGGGATTGGGGAGGATGCATGTCAGGGAGGGTGGGATGGTGGCCAAAGGATCGGTCGAAGAGGAGGGTTTTGAGACACACCTTGAAGGAGGCGAGAGAGGGAGCAAAGGAAATATGGGAGCCTGCTGAGCGGAGGGAGCAGACAAGTTTATATGGGGACAGTAGGTCGCAGAGGTCGGGAGGAGCAAAGCCCTGGAGGGCCTTGAAGGTGAGGATGAGGATTTTGAATTCTCTCCTCTGAGGGATGGGGAGCCAATGGAGCCGGGAGAGGCTGGGAGTGATGGCGTCACGGAACCTGGTACAGGAGAGGACATGAGCTGCAAAGTTCTGGATGATCTGCAGCTTGTGGAGGGAAGAATTGGGTGGGCCGGCAAGTAGGGAGTTGGTGTTATCAAGCCTTGATGTGACGAATGCATGAATGAGGGTTTCGGCAGCTTGAGGGGTGAGGCAGTGGCAGAGCCCGGCGATGTGGCGGAGGTGGGGGAAGGCAGAGCAGGTCATGGCACGGATGTGGGGTATAAAGGACAGTTGAGGGTCAAACAAGAAACCCAGGTTCCGGACTGGCCCGGTAATGTGGAGTGTGTATTCCTGGATGGTGATGCTGTCAGTGCCTGAGTTGTGGAAGCGCTGAAGGGAGCAAACCAGTAGGGCATCGGTCTTATTGACGTTCAACTGTAGAAAGTTAGCTCTCATCCCGGACTTGATGTCTGACAGATTGCTATAGTCCTGGAGTCGAGGGTGTGCACACTCTGGAGGCCACAAGCTCTTCTGTGCCGTGACACCCTCCTCAATTGGATGAGTGGGGTACATCCCTCCAGGGGAAATAGTGTGTACTCCATTCCAGATATGGGGACATTTTTCCACCTACCTATGTGGGAATCTCAGACTGGTAGGGATATTCTTCAGCACAGTGTTGGGTTTCCATACGTGTCAAGACACCTGGCTCACCAAATGGTATTGTTCCTCCTATAAACACAGAGCAAGGTGTTCAATTCTGGTGGGCTGACCAAACTCTGCTCGAGGAAAACCCAGGGAGAGTACCTAAAGCATCAGCAATAACTGTCGAAGCGACATCCTACGCGCTCTTACAAACACTGCAAATGAAGGATCTCACGTACGCAGCCCCCATTGTCAAGTGGTTAACCGAGCAGCGAAATTATGGGGGAGGATTTCATTCGACGCAGGTACCATTCTGGCTGAGTTATGTATGTCTATCTGTCTCAGTCACTCACACTCTCGGCTCTGAGGTTGTGGATTCAAACACCACGTCAGGGCTCAAACGGTCCACAGCTGATGCCTTCATGCAGCGCTGGAATGGAGGATTGGATTGTCAGAGATGACAACCTTCTGGAAACCAAGCTCTTGTTGTGCCCTGTTCAGGTGGTGTTGAAAAAACTTCTGCAGTGCCGTCAGAAAAAAGACAAAGACGTTTCTCGTGGTTCTCTGGCCGCCAAATGCTCAGAGCAAATTGGTCATTCACTTCACTTGTTAAGCACTCCGAGACCCTGCCCAACGTGAACGCAAGTTTTCATTGCTGCTGTGGTAGAACATTGCCGCGTTCACTTATAAAATACGCAGTGACAATACTTTACAATTTAAAACTTTGCAATGTTCTGATCTGAAAGGCTCTGTATCAAATGTAAGGATTATTTATTGTATGTATCAATCAAGAATAATCCTTGTATTTTACCATGTCGAGGAGAGTGTTAAACTGTAGAAAATTATTCAATATATTCCTCACATCTGATTCACTGTAAATGCTCAGCACCCCCCCCCCCCCCATCCCCCATTGCGCCTTAAGGCTCGCACTTTCTGGGCCTCACTTCCTATGCCCCAGAGCCATCTCCTCTATATGGCCGTCACTTCCTATGCATTGGTCACTTATCTGGACCTCTACCTCCTGTACCTCAACTTCATTTCTTGTGCCTTGGCATCATTTCCTGCGCTCCAGGCAGAGGGCAGAGTGCGGGAGGACGTCCCAAAGCGCTTCACAGAACACACTGTAAAGTGAATTGACTGTATATTTGTGGCGAACGCGGCAGCCAATTGCGCACAACAATGTCCCACAAACAGTCGTAGATTAGAAATGACCAATTTATTATTGTTTTTGGTTTGGAGGGATTATTATTAGGCTCTGTGTGGAGTAAGGAAACTTGCCCAAGGTTTCGCCCTCTGCCTGGAATTGAATCCAGGTCTCTCACTTGCAAAGCGAGTGCTCTAACCACTGAGCTACAGGACTCCACTCTATAAGTCACTGGTGAATAGTGGCTCCGCATAGAGGCTGAATGCACAGCAGCCAATTGCAGAGCGGAGGGGATGTAGAAGACCCAGGACAAATGAACGAAAGGGTACACAGAGGCGTGGGGTGTAAGCAGATCGGGGAGGTAGGGAGGTGCCAGGGCGCGAAGTGATTAGAAAGTGAGAATGAGGAATGTAGTAATAAATGTAGTAATAGCATTACTGCTGTAGTAATGGTAATCATATTTTACAGTGCTATTGCTAATGCCAGTATTAATGTTATCATTATTACAATCTCCTGCTTTTCTCACACTAAACTAACCTCCTCCTTTTCTCTCCACGGTGCAGGACACAGTGATTGCCCTGGAAGCTCTGTCGGCCTACCAGATGGCCACCTTTGAGAAGGAAGACTTGAGTCTAAAATTTGAATTTAGTGTTCCCGGCAGCGACAAGAGGACAGTACAGCTGGAGAAGAGAAACGCCCTCGTCCAAGAGGAGCTCCAGGTGACTATAGTGCAGGCATCTGGTTTGAGCTCCTTTTTATTTTGTCACCTCGGTATCTGAGACAGAAGGAAACTGATCACAACTCTTCAGAGTGTGTAATCTAAACAGTTGTTATGGGTGGGAATGCCCGGCTTGAAAGGGTGGTGGAAACCGATTCAATTGCAACGCTCAGAAAGTGAATTGGATAGGTATTGGAAAAGGAATAATTTGCAAGGATATGGGGAAAGAGCAGGAGAGTGGGACTAATTGGGTAGCTCTTCCGAAGCACGATGGGCTGAATGGCCTCCTTCTGTGCTATAGCATTCTACGATTCTGTGATAATCCAGACTGGGAGTTCCAGATAAAAAAAATTCACCCACAAACTTGCGATTCCAGCATATGATATGGAATTGTCTCTCTCTCTCTCTCTCTCTTTCTCTCTGTCTCCCCGGAGGGACACGCCTTTCTTACCTAATTCCAGAGAGTGTGAGGTTCATACTGATAAGAGTAGAGGAATTTTAAATTACTCCCTATTAAATCCATTCATCCACTTCCCGGCAGCTTCACTTTAGGGTTAGGAATGTATTTCTGATCTACTCCTATCCTACTTCTCCACTCGTCCCCCCCACTCCTTGGCTCCCGCGCCCACTCCTTGCCAATCATAGCCTTGCCTTCCGTTCTTATTTGCTAATCTCTAGAAATCTCACCCTCTACCACTCCAGCTCACCCCGAACCACTGGAAATCCCTCCAGCGTTTCTGTTCTTCAATGCCTACATCAACTCCTGCCTCTTTAATCATGTCTATGGCAAGCTCTCCCGGTCTCTCACTCAGGGTCCAGCCCTAAATTGTTGTTGTTGTTTACTACGCATCCCCACATAAATCTCCCATACCGCCGAAGGCCATATGCCCTCGTGTATCAGTTCCCGTATGCCCACCACCCTTGGCCTTCTCAGGGAGACATCGTGGAGATGTTCTGCTCTCAAAAGACACTTTTGAGTGCGAGTTGTTGTAATTTCTCGACATCACAACACTGAACATCGGCACATGGTCCAAATGGCTTCCTTCTGTGCTGTAAAATTCTACGATTCGACAAACACACGTGGTTCGTGAACGGCGCTTTACAACTTTCATTTTGTTCTTGTTATCCCGACGCGAAAGGCGCTACACAAGTGTAATCTTCTTGTTGTTGTTGTCATCTCGAAGCTACTGACACCAAGATCTTGTTTTTATTTGTCTGCTAGTTCCCGTTAGGAAGCAACATTCACATTGAGCTGTCCGGCAGAGGAAACGCAACATTGACTGTGAGTAGATGGACTCAAGCGTGTGCGGGATTTCCAAGCACCTCACGGGTCTGAGAATCCACCCGGTCTCAGCCTAAGAGATCATTTTGCCTTAAAATTTAAATTTGCACAAAATCGAAGAGAGTTAGTTATTAGTTATCTAATGGAGTCCTGTAGCTCAGTGGTTAGAGCACTCGCTTTGCAAGCGAGAGACCTGGGTTCGATTCCCGGCAGGGTGAAACCTTGAGCAAGTTTCCTTACTCCACACTTCTGATAATAATCCCTCCAAAACCAAAAACAATAATAAATTGGTCATTTTCAATCTACGACTGTTTGTGTGACACTGCTGCTGCATTTCGCCCACAAATATACAGTCAATTCACTTTACAGTCTATTCTGGGAAGCGCTTTGAGACATCTAGAAGACGTGAAAAGCATTATATGAAATGCAAGGATTATTATTATTATTATCAATCTTAATTTCCAAATTGGTGCAATTGCATTGTGAATGGCTTCAAGGTTACCATCCTGTTTGAAGGTCCGTAGATAGGGTTGAGTCATTGAGAAGCACTATGAGCCATTCTTGCGGTGTGAATGGTGCTGTACAAGCACCAGTCATTGTGAAGCTCATTGAGACATCTGTCCTGAGTGAAAGACAGTTTGTAGGTGCGAATCGTCGTGAAATACAGGACCATCCTACATGAAAGGCGATGAATAACCATGAGTTGTGAAGCTCTTTGTGATGTGTATAACTGTATTTCGTTTGTCAATCTTTAAGATTCTGAAAACATATCAAGTTTTGGAAGAGACCACAAACATTTGCAACCATTTCAAACTTGAAGTGAACGTATTTGGTAAAGTAGAATACATGAGTAAGTATTGCCTCTTCTATTGCATCAAATTGCATCACTCCAATGCTCATCAGATGCCACTGGATCCCTATTTCCAAATGGATCACCTTCACTGACAGATTGCCTTACTCCCTTGTACCTCACCCTCTCTCTGACCTGCGGGAATCCCACTTCTCTGCCCATGCCCTTTGCTCAACCAATGCAGACCTCTTGTGTTCATCCACTATAACCTCAATCTTGCGTTCCCTGCTGCTACTCCTCTGTGTCAGCCCCGTTTTACCTATCCGTCAATCCCACTTGAAGTCTCATCTCTTTGACCATGTCTATAGTCACCATGTGCTCCAGCTTCTCCTCTGCTATTTGTCGGACTATGCCAATATGAAGAGCATTGAGATGTTATCCTACTTTAAGGGTGCTGTTTAAGTGCAAGTTGTTGTAAAATGGTAATCAATGGGCGGCCGGATAGCAAACAACCCTTCCTGGTGTGTGTGGGGGGTGGGTGGGGGGGAGGGGAGTTGCATTGCCGAAGCTATCTTCCTTGGAATGAGAGAATAAACCACGGTCCCGTCTGCCTGTTCAGATGGGCATCCAATATATCATGGCGATACTCGAAATAAATGTTCCTCCTGGTGACCTCACCAATAATTCCTCAAATGGAATTGTACTTTCCCTCTCAACCCAGTTGTGCCCTTTAAATATCATTTAACACCTCAATCACAAAGCAGTTTCGCCTAAACGTAGTTTACACATGCTGCGTGCTATCCACACACAGAACTGCACAGATTACGGCGGCTTCATCCCACAGTTTGTACACCATTCACACAGTTAGCATCAGGTTTCAATTTATTGCATACAGTTTATGTGCAGTATACACACAGTTAACGCACTGTTTGCATTCAATTGTCACGGTATTTACACTCCGTTAATGCACAGTTTGTACTGTGTCTACATGCAGTTAACTTGCAGTTTATAATAATATAGATTATATTAATAATTCTTGCATTTGATATAGCGCCTTATCGCTTGCTCGAGACATCTCAGAGCATTTCACAGAATATACTGTATAGCTTATTTGTGGTTTACACGTAGTTTGATGGTGTCGCAAAATCCCATTCCACAGGGAGTATAGAATATGAACAAGAGGACTATGATTACTCTGACTACGGTATGGCTGCTGATCAGCCTATTGGACACATTGGCTGGTTTGACATCCGGAGCCGGAAAAGGCGAGCCCTGCCCAATGGTGCTGAGGATGAAGGGATCTACTATGAAGTCTGTGCCTGGTGAGTGCCTTATGTTACTTTTGAGTGAATCAGTCAATTATCTCACAAGACGACCTGTGTAATAATCCCTCCAAAACCCAAAACAATAATAAATTGGTCATTTTCAATCCACGACTGTTTGTGGGACATTGCTGTGCGCGATTGGCTGCCGCGTTCGCCCACAAATAGACAGTCAATTCACTTTACAGTGTGTTCTGTGAAGCGCTTTGGGACGTCCTCCCGACGTGAAAAGCGCTACATCAAATGCAAGGATTAGTATTATTATTATTAATAATAATACTACACGTCCCGATGGCAGTGTTGCACTATTCGAGCAAGAAGTTAAGCTGAGCTTCCGGCTACAACTGTTCAGGCAGATCTTAAACTACCACAGGGCTCTCGTGGCAAAGAAGCAGAGTACTTCTCCTGGAAGGCACTCCCCCACCACCCACTGCCCTCCTCCCACCCCCTCCTCCCGGGACAGCAATTCTCTGGATAAGATCAATTGTTTGCTGAAAGTGGCTTTGCTGGACATTGCTGTGGACAAATTCCTGCGTTTATTTGCGAAACGTGCAGTCAATACACTCTCCAGTAAATCTTGTGAGGTGCTTTGAGACATTTTGATGATGTGATGAGGCACTGTCTCAAATCCAACAATATAATAAAATGTAATCCAAACAGTGTAATAAAATAAATATATACAATAAGTAATCTTTCTATTTGATATAGTACCTGATCATATCTTCGAGGTGACTCATGGAGCGTCACAGAATATAGTGTAAACTGAATTGACTGTAGATTTTGTGGGCAAAACGCGGCAGCCAATTGCGCACAGCAGTGTCCCACAAACAGTCATGGATTCAGTGACCAATTATTATTATAACTTTAATGGATTATTACTCCCGATAAAGCAATCCAACAGTCAACTAACAACAGGATTCCAACTTACTGCTCGGTAAATAGAGATGTGTGGAGGAAGGAAACTTGCCCAACGTTTCATCCTGTCTGGGAATTAAACCCAAGTCTTTTCGTTTGCGAAATGATTGCGCTAATCGCTAAGTTACAGGACTCCACAGTTCTACCCTTAAATCGCGATTTAAGATTTAAAATCCAAACAATATAATAAAATACTTATTTATATTGTTTCATTTTATTACTAATAATAAGATTCTTATATTATTGTATCATTATTCACCACTAATTCACATTATCTGATTATTTACCACATTTGTCTTCCCCCGTTAATATTTTCATTGCATTTATTTGTATGTGACACAGGCGGGAACCTGAAAACGAAGACGGCGAGGAAATGCCACTAATGGGGTTCGTAGACATCACACTGCTCAGCGGCTTTGAACCAGAGACTCATGACCTGGACCAGGTACAGACCAATGTCTTCAAACCTTGAGGGGAATGGAGGGACTGAACTATGAGGAGAGTAAATTGGGTTGGTTCATGCTGGATAAGAGAAGATTGAGAGGCGACATGATTACTATCTTTAAATTTTCTAAGGGGCTAACAATGTAGAGCACGATAGGCTGCTTCAGCGAGTCCAGGATAGTAAAACCAGAGGACACAGCCCCGATTTTGTGGGGGGAGGGCTGTGAGGGTAAATTAAGAACAAATCGGTGGAAACCCTAGTTCAGAGAGGAGCAAATAGTCAACCCGAGGAGCAGGCTCACAAGGGAGACGGTCGAAGCAGGAAATGTTGATTCCTTCAAGCACAGATTAGATAGTTTTCTTTTAAGAAATAACATGGATTATGGGATACAGTACATCGCTAGTTCGGGACATTCGGAGTCCTGTCGCTCAGTGGTTAGAGCACTCGCTTTGCAAGCGAGGGACCTGAGTTCAATTCCAGGCAGAGGGCCAAACCTCGGGCAAGTTTCCTTACTCCACACAGAGCCTAATGATAATCCCTCCAAAACCAAAAACAATAATAAATTGGTCATTTTCAATCCACAACTGTTTGTGGGACATTGCTGTGCGCCATTGGCTGCCGCGTTCGCCCACAAATACACAGTCAATTCACTTTACAGTGTGTTCTGTGAAGCGCTTTGGGATGTCGAGAAGACGTGAAAAGCGCTATATCAAATGCAAGGATTGTTATTATTATTATTATAAGGCGCTGTATCAAATGCAAGTATCACTATTATAAACCCTACAGTCACCACAACCCCCACAGAGAAACACACTCTCTCTCTCACTCTCTCTCTCTCTCTTCTAACGTTTTGTCTGCTTGACAAACATCATTATTATTATTATTCATTATTCATAATCATTATTATTATTATTATTATTATCGAGTTTGTATTTTGGCAGTTTGCATGAGATAGATATGCGTATATGATGTTGGGGGCCAATAAAGTGTTGTAAATTAAGTGAAACGTCTTCACTTTTTCAGCTAAAGGCTGGAGCTGAGAATTACATTGATTCATATGATTTCAAGGAAGGGCGTCTGATTCTCTACGTTCAGGTCAGGAGATGATTGTTCACAAATTGGTTCTACCGTTTCTATATTCCAGTTCCTCCCTCCCCAAAGCTGTAGACTCTACAGAACTCTCCAGCCTGTAAAGCGCCAGGCTCCGCAAGCCTATTTCCCCCACAACACTTGAATCCATCCCTCAGTCTCTCCGCCTCACTCTGCCACCCCCCAGAGTCACTCCGTTTCACCCGTCCCACCCAAGAATTCTTCCGCCTCTCATCCCTCCCTTGAATTGGATTCACGACTGTTGCTGGAACACTGCTGTGTGCGATCGGCTGCCGTATTTCACCCACAAAACACACTTTACAATATATTCTGTGAAGCCCTTTGAGACATCTCAACGAGGTGATGAGGTGCTACATAAAATGCAAGGATTATTATAAATTTCAAGTGTTGTTTGGGGGCATAAATTAGCACAATCACAGCCATAACAAAGTATTGCATTCCTTACCGCCATCAGTTGTAATTGTTTTTCCTCTCCCCTAACCGCCCCCCTCCAAATGTGGGCCCATTTGTTTCCTGCTCTTCCCCAGATCATCTTGAAGATCAGGGGTTCCCTATCACACAGCGCAGGAATTGTTGATTGTTCTTATCCTTTAGGTTATGAAAATAAAAGATTGCTTTACATTTGGGGCCAAACAACTTTTTAAAATCGGATTAATACAACCGGCGACAGCGACACTTTACGATTTCTATAACCCAAGTAAGTGATGAACCCTCCCCCCTGTATATTTATTTCTGACCGATCAGTAAACAGTATCTTCGTCTGCCTTGGTCACGCTCGCCTCTCACATTGAGCTCACAGTCTAGGCTGACAACAGTCCTGAGGGGAGCATCGAATTGATCCATCTGATGAAATGTTAACTGAGTTCACCATATCATAATATTACCACACAGACGAAGGCCATTCAGCCCACTGTGCCTTTGTCGGCTCTTTGGACGAGCTACGCAATCAGTCCCACTACCCTACTCCTTTTTAAGGACGTCCTCCTGACGTGAAAGGCGTCAATCTTAAATGGAATCTTGTTGTTGTTGTTGTTGTTGTCCTTCCCCATATCCTTGCAAATTTTTCATTTTCAAGACCTCGCCAATTCCCGTTTGAAAGTTACCATTGAATCTGTTTCCACCAATGTTTTTCAGGCAATGCATTCAAGGCCAAAACAACTCTCAGGGTGAAAAAATGTCTCCCCTTTGTTTTGTTTGCCAATTAAATCTATGTCCCCTGATACCAACCCACCTGAAGTGGTAACAGTTCGTCCCTATCTACTCTAGCAAAACCCCTCATAAGTTTGAACACCTCTATTGAATCTTCCCTCAACCTTCTTTGCTCTAAGGAGGACAATCCCAGCCTCTCTAGTCTCTCCACATAATTGAAGTCCCTCATCCCTGTATCATCCTGGTAAATCTCCTCCGCACCCTGAGACATTATAGATTGTTCACTGCTATTGCATCAAAACCGCTCGGGTTCATCACTAACCCAACGCTGCCCTCTCACCTTGGATTATTCTGAATTTCAGGTTCCAAATGCACCATATTTTACAATGCTCCTGAGCAGAGCACTGTTGTGTCCAAGCTTTGTCAGGATGACGTTTGCGAATGTGCCGAAAGTAAGTTTCAATCAGATTTCCTGGGAATTTATTTGGGATATGAGGACACAACTGTCGGGAAAGTCTTTTGTTTCAGTCTCACACACACACTCGCCGACACATAGTCACAGACGCACATTCGCAAACACACTCGGAAACACAACCCCGGGCACAGTAGTGTCACACCTTCCCCCACAGCAGTGACGGTTCCGTCCACATTAGCCTCGGGTAAATAGAAGTGGGCAAAGGCCAGAAGGCCTGTTTGTAGCGGAGGGACGGGTTACAGGTGGTGGGAGGGAGGGGGTGGCGGGGCTGTGTGTGTAGGCTGAGGGATGAGGGGGTGTGTAGGGGTGAGGGGGTGTCTGTATGGGTGAGGGGGTGTGTGTAGGGGTGAGGGGATGTGTGTAGGGGTGAGAGTGTGTGTAGGGGGAATGTTTCCAGCGGGGAGTGTGTGTGCAGTGGGGGAGTGTGTGTAGGGGAGGAGTGTGTAAGGGGGGTGGTGTGTGTTGGATGGGTTATGTGTGTAGAGGAGGGTGTGTGTATGGTAGAGTGTGTACGATGGGGGAGGCTGTGTGTGTAGGAGAGGGCATGTGTGTAGCAGATGGGAGGTGTGTGTACGTGAGGGAGTGTGTGTAGGGGAGGCGTGCATGTAGGGGAGGGCTGCGTGTAGGGGAGGGAGTGTGTGTAGGTAGTGTGTGTAGGGGACCGGAGATGTGTAGGTGGGGGTGCGTGTAGGGGAGAGGGTGGTGTTTGTAGATGAGGGTGTGTGTGGGGGAGGGAGTGCATGTAGGGGAGGCGTGTGTGTAGGAGAGGGAGGTGTTTGTTGGAGAGAGGCGTGTGTAGGGGAGGGTGTGTGTTTAGGGGAGGCTGTATTTGTAGGTGAAGGGTGTGCGTAGTGGCGACGGTGTTTATGGTGGGGTGTTTAGCTGATTCCGCGGAAAAATCGCAGCTGCACTTTTCTATTTGCCCAACTAAAGAGCTGGTCTGGGCTGATCAGTGGGTGGACAGTGCCTGGAGTCCTTCGGAGTTACCTGGGTCCGAAACAGAGGACGGACATGATCCTGACATTGTGTTGCCACCCCGGCACCTTGGAGTCAACTCAGCTGCGAGGAGATGCCACTCACCACCACGTAGAAGATAGATCGCAGAACTCCCTGAGCGAAGGGTGTTCATCACCATATTTGCCTGTAACAACAGAGACATTGGGATCTCAATCCATGCAATTGACTGTTGTGTGTCTATTCCAGGTCCTTGTCCTCGTCTGAAGCGAACTTTTACCAACGATGTGGCTGATTGGGCACGGATCGATTTTGCCTGTTATACCCCAATTGTGGACTATGGTAAATTAATAAGCCTCCAAGCGCTTTCTACGAGCACAGCAGGACCACAGGAACGTATAGGATGGCGAAAAATAGTCCAGCCTAACACTCCAGCGCTGATGAATTGTAGACAATCTGACCTGAGCTGCTTCCTTTGTAGGAAATGTTAAATCTGCGCTCTTGCCTGACTGTCCAGGTGGGCGTTAAAGACCTCTTGGCCCATTTGCCCACAAAATACCCAGTCAATTCACTTCACGGTATATTCCATGAAGCGAGTTGAGACGTCTCAAAGATGTGATACGGTGCTCTACCAAATGCAAGGATTATTGAAGATTGTTATTATTTGAAAATAGAAGAGAATTTCCCAGTTTCTCTCTTCCCTTGGGTTGGGCCAAGAACTACCCAAATAAAATTGCTCATTAACTTCGTAGCTGCTTGTGTGATGTCGCTGCCAGGTTCACCCACTAACAAACAGTCATTACTCTTTACAAAATATCTTTTGAAACACTTTGGGATATCCTGCTGACACGAATGGCGTTAAATGTAAGGATTATTTACTTATTGGATGACCTCTTTGACTGTGACTGTGTCAACTCCCCACCAACCTTATAGAATCATAGATTATTAAAATATTGCAGCAGACGGAGGCCATTCTACCGATCATGCCTGTGCCAGCTCTTTGGAAGAGCTACTCAATCAGTCCTACTCCCCCGCCCTTTCCTTATTTCCTTGGGTTTTTTTTTTTCTTTTCAAGTACCTCTCCGATTCCCTTTGAAAGTTGTTATTGAATCTGTTTCCACACCTTTTCAGGCAGTGCATACCAGAAAGATTGTCACAATTCTATGGGTAAAATAAATACTCCCGTCTCCCCTCTGTGTTTTTGCCAAATATCTTGAATCCACATGCCCTGGTTATTGACCCACCTGCCAGTGGAAACAGTTTCTCCCCATCTGCTCTGTCAAAACCCCTCGTAATTTTGAATACTTCTAGCAAATGCGGTACTCCGAGACATTAAGGGAGATGGGCGTGTGAGTCATTTATCCGATGGACAAATTGTTGGCAGTGACGCTTTGTTCCCTGAAATTATATTCCAGCTTTCAAAGGCACCATATTGCACAAGAAAACTGTTGGATTTTTTAATATCTATGCTGTCACCATCGTGAAGATTATCAGAGCAAGCGGTGAGTAACTGACAAGATTAGTAGATTTTACGATAATAAAATTTATGACTCTCTTCAGGTGCAGCGGGAGCTAAGTGGGGTCTCTTTGGAGTTGAACTGGCTCCAACGTTACTTGTTTGGCAACGGAAGGTTAGAATCGAGCTAACCCTCCTTCGTGGTCCCTAGTCCAGTTCCTGAGCCCGGCGAGCACGCAGCATTTTAGGGCACTGTGGGCAGGGAGTCGTCCGACTCAATTCCTGGTAACACTACGAGCCGATGCCCAAATAGGTAGAGCTTTCAATGCCAATGTAGACAATGTAGCTCCTGGGACTTCTCCAAACCACTACTACTCCCATTGGAGAAAGCTCTCCGTCCTTACGGATGGCATTACTCCTCCTCTTTCATTTTTAATGGTCACTTTTTTTTTACTGGAGGTGAATTCCCTCACCCCCGTACACATACACATACAGTAGAATCGATATCGTTTCCACTGGGAAGAGCACTGACCCTCTACACAACTCCAACTATTCCAAAGTTACATCTTTTATGTATTTCGAACTCCACCTCCCCTTTGTCATAGTGCCTTAAGCCTTCTTGCTTCTCAGCCTCGAGATGGGCAGGTGTCCGAGGCTGCAGACGTTTCTTTCTGTGGTCCAGTGTTCTTACATCTGTGCTCAAGGACCCGAGTGCTGATCACCTCAGAGGAGTGAACATCTTCCCAGGAAAATATGAACTGTAATCAGAAGCTAAACTCAACCCGTCCAGCAAAGCGAACTTCCTGTTTTGTACGGATACAACCCCAGTTCCTGGTTTTCTCGGGTCACCTTTACTCTTTATCTCTTGGCTACTTATTTTACTGTGGTTACATACCATTTCTGCTTACTTTTGCACATATTTTTATCCATATCGGTGACTCTTTAACCCTCAATTCTTCTGGAATATTCAGTTGCTGCTATCGCTGTACCAAATGTATCCCAGCAACGGGAAGCTATGTGATCTTAGACGATTTGATCCCAGAAGTAACCCAAACACACCCTCCGGCATTCCACAAATCTGGACTCTTGCCAACCCGTGGCGAATACCTCCAGGATTAGGGGAGCAGAATGCATCCCTCCAGGGAAGAGAGCGCGCATTCGAATCTAATAATCTATATCGTGTGTGGATGGGATGCATGGCCAGTTCAGTTTGTTTGGATGCCCTTAAGCACGGTGATGTTTTTTCCGCTTGAGTCAGACACCCAACTGACCCTCAGAAAAAATGATTTACATTTAAACAGTGACTTGCACCGTGGGAGGATGATTCAGGGTATTTAACCCTTTGGTCTGGGCACTCGAGGAAGCTAGGGAGGAAGCTGGGGGAGGGGAGATGACTGCGTGCACAGTCAAAGAGTTAAGGGGCAGTGGGAGGAGAGGGGATAGGGGTTAGGGAGAGGCGGAGGTCCAGAATGGGGCAGAACGGACTGAAAGTTGCTGATGGTGGCGTGGGCGGAGGGACGAGCTGGCTCAGCGCGGTTTCTGGAGGTCACGGAGGGAGGGTGGGAGAAAGTCAGAACAAGGGGGTTGAATTCAATCCGCTGGAAGATGGAAGCGATGGGCTTGGGGTGGGAGAGGACTCGGGCTGCAGAGATCTGGACAGTTTGCTGCTTGTGCTGACCCAGCGAGAGAGAGAGAGAGAGAGCACACATAGTGCAATTGGGGGCTCGTGCAAGCCAAATACCAATGGAACTGGATGGGCTGAACCCATCCAATCACACTATGTGTGCTCTCTCTCTCTCTCTCTCTCTCGCTCTATGCCTTGGGAAGGTTACTTACTCCAGCAACAGTGAGTGGGAATCCGGTTGTTAGTCGAGGGGTGGAGGGAGGAGGGGAGCTAACCTAGAACCTTCTTACTCCACCACCGTCCCGTTTTCCCCCCCCCACCCAAAAAAAAAAGGAAGTCGCACTCATTGACTTTTCTCTTTCTTCACTGCCTTGGAAACAGAGCGAGACGAGATCGTGAAGGCAGGTGAAGTCCGTCACTTTGTGCAACGCTCGTCCTGCCTGCTGAAGCTGAGTGACGGTCAGAGCTACCTGCTGATGGGGAAGAGCGGAAAGACGAAGGACGAGAATGGGAAGTGAGTACAAATTTGACACGGTCAGGGGAACGGTTTTTTTTTGGGGGGGGGCACGACACAAGAGGTAAGCCCTGGAAGCTGAACTGGATCCAAGGGAACGTGCACGGTAAAGGAAAGTTCGAATCAAGTCCACCCGTGGCACTTTTGGTGTTCCGGTTTCAAGGGATTTGGACAAGATGGTCGTTCTTTCAAAAACGCCGGCGAAAGGGCACAATGTACTCGGTGGCCTTCTTCTGTGCTGTAAGATTCTATGACTCGACTCGATCGTTAATGGTGGGAATGCAGTCTTTTTTTTATATGCATAAGGCTTACAGGGCTTACTGTTTCACATCCCCCGCCCCAACCGCCCTACCATTGGTGGCTGGGCCTTCAGCATCTCAGCCCCTCGGCTCTGGAACTCCATCCCCCAGTACCTTCGCCGCTTCCTCCCTTTCCTCCTTCAAGGCCGGTCTCAAGACCTTTCTCTTTGACCTTCAGCCTTCTGCTCCCCTCTCGACTCTCTACCCCCTCCTCGCTCCCTCCCCTCGCACTGACCATTTCCCCCACTGCTCGGGTCCCGACCCAACTGTCCAGCGCTTCGGGACGTCCTCCCGACGTGAAAGGCGCTCTATAAATGAAATGCTGTTGTTGCTGTTGTTACATCTGGGCGCTCCTTAACTGCATAGAATATGAAAGCCAAAGGATGACGTCAGTGTGGAGTAAATCTCAACAGATGGAGTGAAGCGAAGTCTGTGGCAAGGAATGGCTCATGGGCGAGTTTGTGTTTATTCTGATCTCTGCTCGTGATTAACTGTTTTAATCTTGTACTGAACGGCAGAAGCGGAGGACACGGAGGCCTGTGACTGAAGTGGGGTAAATTCAGACCAAATTGAACTCGATGGACCTTGGTATTCTTTTGCCTAACAAACTCTGTTGTGTCCTTACGTTCCTTCTGCGCCACAGGATGCAGTACGTCCTGGACGCTGATTCATGGATAGAACAGATTCCATCGGATGAAAAATGCCAGGGAACCAAATCCAGAAAGCCGTGTAACAAACTGTGGGAGTTCATGGAGCAGCTGGAAAAAGAAGGATGTCAAGTGTAGCGAGCGAGAGAGAGAGAGAAGCTATCTTTAATGCTTGTTTGTGACCCCCTCCACCCCCAACCCTCCATTTATCAATGCTCTATAATGGATATATATTTGTGTCAAATCATCACAAACCTCAATAATACTAATAATAAAATGATAAGCATCCTGGCTTTCGTGAGTGACTGATCAACTCATCCAAACATCTCAAGACACTTTGCTATCTCAGTGATAATACGTCGATCCTGTGACCATCAATTTGGAGAGAGAGAGAGAGATACAGAGAAACACAGAGAGAGAGAGAGAGAGAGACGGGGAAACAGACAGAGAGAAGTCGCGGCGGGAGGCGTGCAAGCCGAATAATAATAATTATAATCCAGACGCACACAGACTCACATAATCACCTGACACACACACACACTGACACACACCCTTACATAAATACCCTGACACACACACACACACACTCACTGACACACACCCTTACATAAATACCCTGACACACACACACACACACTCACTGACACACACCCTTACATAACAACTGACACATCCTCACATAAACACCGACTCACACACACACTGACACACACCCTTACATAAACACCCTGACACACACCCTTACATAAACACCCTGACACACACACCCTGACACACACCCTTACATAAACACCCTGACACACACACCCTGACACACACCCTTACATAAACACCCTGACACACACCCTTACATAAACACCCTGACACACACACCCTGACACACACCCTGACACACACACCTGACACACACCCTGACATAAACACCCTGACACACACCCTTACATAAACACCCTGACACACACACACTGACACACACCCCTACATAAACACTGAAACACACTAACTCACATAAACACCTGACACACACACACACACACATACACTGACACACACCCTTACATAAACACTGAAACAGGCACACCCTGACATAAACAGCCTGACACACACACACACACACACATCCTTACATAAATACCCCGAAACAGCACAGGCACACACCCTCACATCCACCCACAAACAAGCTCACACGCTCCCTCATATTCTGACTCAAAAACTCTCGCAGAAACACACACACAACCTGACGCACATCAACTTACGCAGACACCCTGATATGCACCCTCACCAATCCTCAACACATTTCTATGTACGTAAACCGTATATCCATATTTAATAGAATCACAGAATTGCAACCGCACAGAAGGAGGTCACAGAAGCGAGAGACCCGAGTTCAATTCCAGGCAGGTCAGGGCGAAACCTTGGGCAAGTTTCCTTACTCCACCCAGAGCCTAATAATAATCCCTCCAAAACAAAAAATAATAAATTGGTCATTTTCAATCTACGACTGTTTGTGGGACATTGCTGTGCGCAATTGGCTGCCGCGTTCGCCCACAAATATACAGTCAATTCACTTTACAGTATATTCTGTGAAGCGCTTTGGGACGTCCTCCTGACGTGAAAAGCGCTATATCAAATGCAAGGATTATTATTATTATTATTATTCGGCCCATCGGATCCATGTGGGCTCTCTATGAAAGAGATCTGTCCAATTAATCCCACTCCCCCGCTCTCTCCCCACAGCCCCCCCAAACATCTATCTACTTCTCTCTTGAAAGTTGTTATCGAATCAGCTTCCACCACCCATTCAGGCAATGGATTATTATTATATTTCTATGTATCACATACACATCTCAGATGCACCTTCGCAATCTACGCACATCACCTCGTAACGTGGCATCTCTTCACAGTGACTGACACACCTGCCAATGGAAACAGTTATCTACTCTATCAAAACCTCTCATAATCTTAAAGACCGCATAACCGCCCAGCCGCCACCCCAACCCCCACCCCCACCCTACTCCCACCCCCGGGTTGTCCTGCCCTCCCCCTGGTCAGGGAGCCTGGACGGCTCACCAATGGCCGGGGACAAAATCGGCGTCAGGAGGAGGAGCGGCCAAGGAGGAGTTGGCTGTGTCGGGTGTCTGTCTGTAATGTGGTTGGGGGGGTGGGGGTGCAATGTGATGGGGGGGTGTGATGTGATGGGTGAGTGTGATGGGGGGTGTAATGCGATAGAGGGGGTGTAATGTGATGGGGGGGTGTAATGTGATGGGGGGGTGTAATGTGATGGGGGGGTGTAGTGTGATGTGGGGGGTGTAGTGTGATGGGGGGTGTAATGTGATGGGGGGGGTGTATATGATGGGGTGTAGTGTGATGTGGGGGGGGTGTAATGTGATAGGGGGGTGTAATGCGATAGAGGGGGTGTAATGTGATGGGGGTGATGTGAGGGGGGGTGTAATGCGATGGGGGGGTGTAATGCGGATGAGGGGGTGTAATGTGATGGGGGGTGTAATGTGATGGGGGGATGTAATGTGATGGGGGGGTGTAATGCGATGGGGGGGTGTAATGTGATGGGGGGGTGTAATGCGATAGAGGGGTGTAATGTGATAGGGGGGTGTAATGTGTTGGGGGGGGGTGTAATATGTTGGGGGTTGTAATGCGATGGGGGTGTAATGCGATAGAGGGGGTGTAATGTGATGGGGGGTGTAATGTGATGTGGGGGGTGTAATGTGATGGGGGTGTAATGTGATGGGGTAATGTGATGGGGGGTGTAATGCGATGGGGTGTAATGCGATGGGGGGTGTAATGTGATGGGGGGTGTAATGCGATGGGGGGGTGTAATGTGATGGGGGGTGTAATGCGATGGGGGGTGTAATGTGATGAGGGGGTGTAATGCGATGGGGGGGGGTAATGTGATGAGGGGGTGTAATGCGATGGGGGGTGTGTAATGTGATGAGGGGGTGTAATGCGATGGGGGGGGTGTAATGTGATGGGGGGGTGTAATGCGATGGGGGGGTGTAATGCGATGGGGGTGTGTGTAATGTGATGGGGGGGTGTAATGTGATGGGGGGGGTAATGCGATGGGGGGGTGTAATGCGATGGGGGGGGGTTCGCGGTTGCTGAGAAACCGTTAACAAGCATTTGGTTTCCAACCGACCCCCCGGGAGCCGCGCGAGAGAGAGAGAGAGAGAGAGAGAGACTCCGCCGTCACCTGGAGACTCTGTTTGTTTGTTTGTGATCTCCTGAGCAACGCGTCCGCTTGGCCGCGTCTCTCCCACCATCGCTCCCTCTCTCTGTCTCTCCCCCCCCACCCCACCCACCACCCCCCACACACACACACACACACACACAGACACAGACACACAGAGACACAGACACACAGAGACACAGAGACACACACACACACACACACACACACAGACACACAGAGACACAGACAGACACACACACACACAGACACACACACATAGAGACACAGCCATACACTCACACAGACACATACACAGACACACACAGACACATAGAGATACAGACACATGGAGACACAGACACACACACACACACAGACATAGTCACACAGACAGACAGACAGACAGACAGACACAAACTCACACGTGCACAGAGACACAGACAGACACACACATAGACACACACACACACACACAGTCACACAGACACATAGAGACACAGACACATGGAGACACAGACACACACACACACACACACAGACATAGTCACACAGACAGACAGACACAAACTCACACGTGCACAGAGACACAGACAGACACACACATAGACACACACACACACACAGTCACAGACACACAGAGACACAGACACATGGAGACACAGACACACATACACACACACACAGACATAGTCACACAGACAGACAGACAGACAGACACAAACTCACACGTGCACAGAGACACAGACAGACACACACATAGACACACACCCACACACACAGTCACACAGACACACAGACAGACAGACACAAACTCACACGTGCACAGAGACACAGACAGACACACACATAGACACACACCCACACACACAGTCACACAGAGACACAGAAACATGGAGACACAGACACACATACACACACACACAGTCACACAGACACATAGAGACACAGACACACACACACACACAGACATAGTCACACAGACAGACAGACACAAATTCACACGTGCACAGAGACACAGACAGACACACACATAGACACACACACACACAGTCACACAGACACATAGAGACACAGACACATGGAGACACAGACACACACACACACACACAGACATAGTCACACAGACAGACAGACACAAACTCACACGTGCACAGAGACACAGACAGACACACACATAGACACACACACACACACACACACACACAGACATAGTCACACAGACAGACAGACACAAACTCACATGTGCACAGAGACACAGACAGACACAGACACATACCGACAGACAGGGAGACAGACACACTCACATACAGTCAGAGCACCGACACGGAGACCCACCGACAGAGAGACCTAGAAAGACACACACACACACGCGTATATGTAGTGAGTGTATGTAGGGTGTAGTGACTGCGTAGGGAGTGCAGTGACTGTGTGAAGCTGCGTATGAAATGTGTGGGGTAGTGTAGTGATTGTGTGTGGGTGTGTAGTAATTATGTTGAGTGTAGTGACTGTCGGAGTCCAGTAACTGTGTGTGGTGGGGTATAGTGACTCTGTCTGTGAAGTGCTGTAGTGATTGTGGGTTGAGTGTAGTAACTTTGTGTGGTGATTGTACGTGGGGGCGGGGTGCACAGGGACTTTGTGGCATGGTCTGGCGTCTGTGTGTGGTGTAGTGACTGTAGTGGGGGTTATCACTCTTCCATAAGTGGTACCTTCACCCCCCCCCTCCCACTCCCCTCACATACAGTCACTACAGTTACTCCACTCCACACAGTCATAAAACTACACATTCACTTCCCCTACACAGTCACTACACCAAACACAGTCACTCTACACCACACAGTCACTACACAACACATAGTCACTACCTTCCACATACAATCACTGCATTCCACAGTCATTACACCCCACATAATCAGTACACCACACACAGTCACTACACCACACAGTCATTACATCCCCCACACAGTCACTGCACAACATGCAGTCACTACACAATACAGTCACTGCACCACACGCGGTCACTACACAACACACACTGTCATTACACCAGTCACTGCACCACACGCGGTCACTACACAATACACACAGTCAATAAACCACATAGTCACTGCACAGTCACTACACCACAGTCACCACAGAACATAGTCACTACACCACGCAGTCACTGCACAACACACAGTCACCACCCCCACACACAGTCACTACCCCCCCCACAAACAATCACTACCCCCACACAATCACTACACCCCACCCACAGTCACTATATCCCACACAGTCACTCCACCACACGCAGTCGCTACACCACATAGTCACTATACAACACAGTCAAACAGTCACTTCATTCCAAACACAGTCACTACCCCCCACACACAGCTACTGCCCCACACACGCGGAGTCACCACAGCAGCAGCGCACAGTCACTACATCACGCAGTCCCCACACGCACAATCACATATTGTTACTGCACCACACGTCCAGGTCACTGCTCCCCACACCCGGTCAGTGACTCCCTACACAGTCACTCACTATATCGGTGTGTGTGTGTGTGTGTGTGTGTCTCTGGGTCGGTGGGTCTCCGTGTCTGTATTCTGGGTTCGATTCCCGGTCGGGGGGGGGGGGGGGGGAACCTTGGGCAAGTGGGGGCTATTGCCACAAAAAATAATAAAAACGATCATAATTTGGTCACTCAATCCAATGTGTGTTTGTGGGGACACCGCTGCGGGCAATTGGCTGTTGCGTTTCACCCACACAACACAGTCAATGAGCTTCACGGTATTTCCTGTGAAGCGCATCGAGACATCTCAACTGCAACAACAACAACAACAACAACAACAACGAGATTCCATTTATAAAGCGCCTTTCACGTCGGGAGGACGTCCCCGAGGCGCTGCACAGTTGGGTCAGGACCCGAGCATTGGGGGGGAAATGGTCAGGGTGAGGGGAGGAAAGGGAGGGAGCGAGGAGGGGGGAATGGTCAGGGTGAGGGGAGGAAGGGAGGGAGCGAGGAGGGGGGAAATGGTCAGGGTGAGGGGAGGGAAGGGAGGGAGCGAGGAGGGGGGAGATGGTCAGGGTGAGGGGAGGGAAGGGAGGGAGAGCGAGGAGGGGGGAGATGGTCAGGGTGAGGGAGGGAAGGGAGGGAGCGAGGAGGGGGGAGATGGTCAGGGTGAGGGGAGGGAAGGGAGGGAGCGAGGAGGGGAGAGATGGTCAGGGTGAGGGGAGGGAAGGGAGGGAGCGAGGAGGGGAGAGATGGTCAGGGTGAGGGGAGGGAAGGGAGGGAGCGAGGAGGGGGTAGAGAGTCGAGATGGGAGCTGAAGGCTCGTCAAAGAGAAAGGTCTTGAGACCGGCCTGAAGGAGGAGAGGGAGGAGGCGGCGAAGGCACTGGGGATAGAGTTCCAGAGCCTCGGGGCTGAGAGGCTGAA